>NC_040013.1:1215130-1331612 GCF_000972845.2 Larimichthys crocea
TTATGTAACAGTTAGTCCAGACGGAGTCATCTGATTGGACGACCCAGAGTGCCGGTATAGAGAATTCTCTATACCGGCACGACTCTCGTCCAATCAGCTGTTAATAAAACCAACTACAGCAACCGTATGGTACTGAACAGTTACCTCAGTGTTTCTGCAGCAGTGACAAAGCGTTCAAAAATAAACAGATTGAAGTAAACTAACTATTATTTTAATGTTAATGTTAAGACGAGTGAGGTGTGAATGAGGTGAGCTCCCGTTAGCTCCCGTTAGCTCCCGTTAGCTCCCGTCATATATCAAGTCTTCAATATAATCCACAAAGATAAATCGTTTCTGCACAAACTTTATGTTTGTATCAACAACGTTATTTTAATGTTAGACCAGCGTTACTTTAAGGTGAGTGTAGTGAGACACTTTATCTTCAGACAGTGACAGTCTGCATCAGCGTGGTCGGATCTGTTCTCAGAGCTGGATCAATATGAATTTTTCCTCTGATCCTCTTTGTTGCGTTCGCCTCCCCTGTCCAGCTCGTCCATGAGCGACGCTCCGACCTGCAGCTGCCGCTCTGTGAGTCCAGAGTCAGCACTGAGGCCACGGACACACCTGCTCAGGTGTGTGCTGGATTAATGAGAGCGGCCCTCGGTGACGGATGGACGGAGCCGATGGAGCCGAGGCTGATCAGAAATAAAACACACAGAGTGAGAGTTTCAATTTGAGGAGTGCTGTCTTCACCTTTAAATGAGCACACACACACACACACACACACACACACACACACACTCTGTTTGCTTTGTGAGTGTGTGTGTGTGTGTGTGTTTGCTTCAAACTGTCAACCCTCGTGTCTGTCAGATACAATCTGGGAAATCTCTCTGAGCGCAAACACACGTCCTCTGATTCACTCATGAACGCTGGTTAATCCAGAATACCCAACACGACCAACACCACCACCAACACCACGACCACCAACACCACCAACACCAACACCACCAACACCACCACCAACACCACCAACACCACCACCACCACCACCAACACCAACACCACCACCAACACGACCAACACCAACACCACCACCACCACCAACACCACCACCACCACCACCACCACCACCACCACCACCACCACCACCACCACCACCACCACCAACAACACCACCACCACCATGACCACGACCACCAACAACACCACCACGACCACTACCACCAACAACACCACCACCACCACCATGACCACGACCACCAACAACACCACCACGACCACTACCACCAACAACACCACCACCACCACCATGACCACAACCAACACCACCAACAACACCACCACGACCAGTACCACCAACAACACCACCACCAACACCACGACCACCTTATTGTATTTTTATTTCTACACTAGTTTATTTTTTCTTTTCTTTTCCATACATGTTCTGTGCATGCTCAATCCTGCCACAGTAAATTCTGTGTTGGTGTAAACTTGCATAGCGAATAAAACTGATTCTGGTTCTGGTTCTTCTTTTAAGGCTGAGTTTCTTAGAGGGCCGAGCTTCTGACGGGTTAGTAATTATTTCTACACTGCACAGTTCTTTCTCATTTAGATTCAAAGAGCTGCTCCGTGAAAGAGATTTTTTATGCTATTGTGCAAAAAAGAAGAAGAAGAAAGAAACGGAGAATCTGTCCTTGAAATGTGTCTCTGCAGAATCAGCTCTCTGTTACAGCGACACGTTTCATCATGAAACCTTCACTTATGCAACGAATGTGTAGTTATGTAAAACAAACAAACGCAACATAAAGTCAACAGTTTCCTGCAGCCGCTTATCTTCATCTCAGCTGGGCGTGAGGCGGGTTCCGCCCACACACTGAAGCTCTGGATGCCTGGTTGCTCAAACAAGCCACCTGTAACCACACCCACCTGTCAATCAAACTTTAAACCTTAATATAATGTGAACAGGTGAGTTGTATATAAATTCACCCTCAGTACAGTTGTCATGAACGGGGAAATTAGCTACAGAGACCAAAACTGTTTTTTGTACCAGGCTGTAAACATGTTTATTTCTGCTGTGAAGTTGGACATTTGGACATGGGGACTTATGGAGACTGACTCACTTCTGGAGCCAGCCTCAGGTGGACGTTAGAGGAACTGCAGCTTTGTTTTTGTGTACCTGATGACGTCGGTGTGGCTCCTCATTCTTTGAATACCAGCTTGAAAATCCTCACTTTGTCTCCACCACTTTGTTACTGTCAGACAGAGCCAGGTTAGCCTCCTATGCTAAGCTAACCTGGCTCCAGCTACATATTGACACGATGTTGGTATCAACCTGCTCATCTAACTCTCGGCAAGAAAGCGAAACAAGCGCACCTCCCAAATTTAGCTTTACATTTGAACATGGGGACTTCTGGAGCCAGCCTCAAGTGGACGTTTGAGGAACTGCACTTCCTGTTGTTGGCTTCACCTCACATGCTGACACAGTTTATGAGGTTTCTACATATTTCACTCGTTGACACGGCACCGACTGCTCATCAGAAGGGAACTAATTACATCTACACGCTGATTGGAGCTTCAGCATTTCGCCCGAGGACACCGACGTTCTCCTTCATGATGCATTTCAACAAGTCAGCGCGTTTAAAGATTTATAACTAAATGTGAGTGAAGCCTGAACTCTTCGGTCTGCCGCAGCGTCGCGGGGGAAGAATCCTCCGTAACGCCGACCACGATGGAAGTTTACAGCCCCGGGCTAAACCATAAAACCACCTGGTGTGATGTGTCAGCTGTTTCCAGTCCAAGTCTCTTATGCTAAGCTAACCTGGCTCCAGCTACATATTGACATGACGTTGGTATCAATCTGCTCATCTAACTCTCAGCAGGAAAGCAAAACAAGCGCACCTCCCAAAATTTCAAACCGGTCCTTTGAAAGAACCTGAAACGCTGCGCAGGACGAGCATGACAGAGGAGACACAGACACCTGAGAACTCCTTTCAGAGGCAGAACCCTCGAGCAGAACCGGATCACAGTGGACGGACGTCTGCAGGGTCCAGTCCGACTTGTAGCACGCTGCATGTCCTCCTCTCTCTTCAGACTTTACTGTCTCAAATAAATCTGATATATCTTTAATAAGAATAATATCAACAGTATCTGCAGCTGGAAGGCGACCCAGAACCAGAACTGAGAGCCGGTCCCAGAGGAGAGGAGACACTCTTCAATAATAATATAATAAACTCAATTATTTATATTTTTTTAATACAATATAAACTCAAATATAATTCAGCACGATAACGTGTCGAATCAGCGAGAAGGTGATCCAGAGGTGACCCGTGTGTGTGTGTGTGTGTGTGTGGTCTGGGGTTTGTAAATATGCGGTGTGTAACCATTTGCATGTCGGTCGTGTGTGTGTGTGTGTGTGTGTGTGTGTGTGTATGTGTGTGTGTGTGTTCTGTGGGTCGGCCGAGCTGTCACGCCGCGCTCGCTAAAAGTCACCGGATATTTCCTAATGAGCACAAAGTCGATGCAAATCCAGCGTGCACGCCACCTGTGGTCACAACTCATGCAAATCACACACACACACACACACACACACACACACACACACACAAGTACATATATATATGAGTCAATCAGAGTCAGGGAAACACTTAAATCCAAGGACTCGCCGTGTGCGTCCTGCAAACATCTCCGGGCTGGGATTAAAGCTCGGATAAACAAAACTAAAGATTCTTCAGCTGCAGCCGAAGGCGTCGTGTCGAACAGCGAGAGCCGTGACGACCGACGGGCAAAGAAATGTAAGAAGAGAGCGGAGAGTGAGAAAAGAAGCTTCATCCAACCTCTCGGGAGCTTCGATCGAGGTAACAGTCTCCGTCTGATTGCTCCTCAGCTGCGTTTCGTGTACGACCTCCTACGTTTGGATCAAATCTGAACGTGTGAATGTTTCCACAGGCCGTCGCTGACAAACCGAGACTGATCATCCAGGTTATCGTCATGTTCTCAGCTAAATACGCCCTGTGGGTCCTGACGGGTCCGCTGGCTGTCACCACCATCTTCTTCAACATCTACATCTTGTTGGTGAGTCTGTGGAACTACCGGCAGAAGAAGCAGTGGAGCGCCAGCGAGACGATCATCGCGGCGCTGTGCGTCGCCGACGTGGCTCACCAGCTCGTCTGCTACTTCTGGATGACGATGGACGAGGTGGATCGGGAGTGCCTCGTGGGCCAGAACCTGTACACCTTCTTGGTGCTGCTGATCTACAGCCTCAAGTTCACGGTCATGTGGGACACCAGCTTCCTCACTTTCTACTACAGCATCAAGCTGGTGACCACCCCCAACCACTGCTACACCCAGATCCAAGCCTCCATCCTCAGGCACGTCACCTTGGCCGTGTTCCTCATCCCGCTGTGCGGCCTCGGCACGTGCATGCCGATGCTCATCGTGTTCCACCACGACAATGACACCACGATGAACCGAGACTGCGGCGTTCTGATTCCCGACACTCGCTCCGGACAAGTCTACGAGGTCATGTACGTGCTGCTCACCGACATCCTCCCCGGGCTGCTCATGGTGAAATGCTGCATCTCCATCTCCGTCCACTTGGCCGTCCACCTCCGTCACATGAAGGCGAGCACCAACGGCGCCCACGCCCCGAAGCTGGGCTCCCAGCTGAGGGTGATCCAGATGGCGCTGGCCCTCGTGGTCGTGTTCATCATCTTCCTCGTGGTCGACCTGTACGTCCAGTACAAGATCGCGGTGCACCACGAGAACATCATCGTGCTCGCGTTCTTCTTCACGTCCGCGTACACGACGGCCACCGCCATGGTGCTGATCTACGGGAAGAAGACTTTCTGGAAGGTTCTGATCCGCGAGTTCAACGCCTGCATGGACGAGTATCCGTGTTTGTCTTGTCTGAAGGTGCCTGAAGAAAAAACTCAACACGGCTCGACGGCTAAAGTTAAAAACTGAGGATCTGTTTCACACGGCAGGTCTTTGTGCTCAAATCAATTAGTCATTGTCTGAAATGATTAAAAACTTTTATTCTTTTATCTTTTCTGCTTCCATAATGATTCTGTCCCGCTGCACCATTAATTACACTTCCTTTACATCAACACGACGTGCAGAGCGAGCAGGTAACCGGCTCATCAGCTCTGCACCTGGGAATTAATATTTTACGAGACAAATAATAACCGGAGATCCCCAAAGTAAAATGTTAAAAAATGCATGTGACCGGTGAGAGTACAGAGCGTATTAATAAAACAGGAAAGGATGCACAGTCTGAACTCTGAGAGGCTTTTTCAGTCTCAGTTCAGTTGAAGCTGCGATGCCCGTCCCAGTTTCCACCAGTCTGCACCAGTCTGCAGCAGTCTGCAGCAGTCTGCACCAGTCTGCAGCAGTCTGCAGCAGTTTGAGGGGTAATAAACATGATGGGGGTTGAAGTGTTCTCCTGTTCAGTGTGTACCTGTCTCAGGTGCGATTGACTGGGCGTTCCTGTTCCTGCCTTGAGCAAACACAGGCTTTAAATCAGCAGACCTCTTTGCAAAAGCTCCATCAGTTCACACCCTCTGGCACCACCTAGTGAGGTTCAAAGCCCAGATACAATAGTGGAGCTAATCCTCGCTCCGCACTGAGGCCGGGACTCCCTGCAGCAGCTAAACGCAGGACAGAGTAAGAAAGGGCAAAGCTTCCTTTGATGCACTGAGTTAAGTCGAACCTTCGCCGAGGCTTTCATCCCTCCTGTCCTTCACTCGCTGTCGGAGGAGGCTCGGCTCGGCACGACGGAGACAAAAAACAGCTCAATGTTATAAAAATACCGACCAATGCAGACTGAGACCTTCAACGAGTCAGCGAGTACAAAAACAGATTAAAGCAAATAAAGAAAGTCATTATCTGCCAATATACCACGGAGGCCGTGCTGTTATTTTTGTATATATGCATTCACTGTTTGTTTTAATGAAGCAGCTACAGTTTAACAATAAAAGTCATTTAGGATCTAATTAATTAATAAACATTAATTAATTAGTAGTCATACTCGTCAGACACACCCAGAGTCTCTTCACGTCACTTAGACAGACAGAAATATTGCTCGTCTTTGTGTCGGAAATCTTCGTATGTAGAAGCAACCGAGAAATACTCAGTACTACTGAGTACTACAAGTACCACGTTCAAAAAGTTTATGAGTTGAGTCCTGTGGTTCTCAACCTGAGGTCGGCCCCCCTCCGAAGGGTCACTAGGCGAATCTATGAGGTCACGAGAGGATTAAGAAAATAAGAAATAAAATATTTTATTAATAAAGACGGGCCCATCCTGCCAGAATCATCTGTCCTGGTTAAAGAAACTCGTTAAAGGTTTTTTCTTTTTAGATTGAAAAAATTTAAGAAAAACACCTTTAACAAATTTAATATGAAATTATAAATAAATCCTACAAATAAATTATATTTAACACCTCCTGTTTCATTTATTCAGGTCACTCTTTGCTGTGTGTCAAAAAAACTGCAGTTCCTCTAACGTCCACTTGAGGCTGGCTCCAGAAGTGAGTCAGTCTCCATAAGTCCCCATGTCCAAATGTCCAACTTCACAGCAGAAATAAACATGTTTACAGCCTGGTACAAAAAACTGTTTTGGTCTCTGCTGGTGATTCACGTCTTTGACGAATTTTAGATTAAGCAGAAGAAGCTGGCCAGATTTTTAATGGAGCTGAAGCTACAATATACAAATAAAAGTTAGATGTGTTTTATTTTTATATGTTGTCAGTCAGATGTTGGCTCTGAGGCTCCGATCTGCTTCCACCTGTTGTCGTAGATGTGGGATATGAACTGATGGTTAAACCGTCACATTGTCGGCGTACGGTGACATTCTCTGTTCCTGTTCTCCTCGCCGGACGCCCGACAGGCTCGCCTGCATCCAGCCAGGCGCTCTACAACGTCCTGCAGGTGACTCAGGACGTCCTGGTGAGTAGATCGCTCCACCAGGCGTCATCCAGCTCCACCCAGCTCCACCAGGCGTCATCCAGCTCCACCAGGCGTCATCCAGCGCCACCTTTTTGCCCAATTTTGGAATAGACAACTGCCAAGACGGCAAACAACAGAACTGCCACCACGACAGCTTCGATACACTTTACTCATCTGCTCTGTTCTTGCTCTTCACTTGCTTTTCCACTTAACCAAACCAGACCAACACAAAAACACACTGCATGCGGCTCCGCTTGCAGCGTACTCCACGGTCCGCCAACTCACGCATAACCCGCACCGCGAGAACGCACGAGATCTCGCAAATTCAACTCCTGCAATGGCATCCGTGCTCTGGCGTCCGTGAACAATAGAAGCTCTGCGTATGTGTTGCGGAGGGCTGCCGGACCCCGCAGTCCATGACTAAGATTGAAACGTATCGACTCCGTCCGGAACCGTTCCGCATGCAGTGGATTTTAGGGGTAATCCTGCCAGCCCGGGGCTTAAACTCAAGACCACCCGGTCGTACATGAAGTGCAATAACACCTCAAGAGGTCAGACTGCTGTGAATGTAGCTTCAGTTGGTGAATACAGTGAAGTAAAAAGTTCATTTTTCTGAAGTATAAGGTAGCAACAAACAGAAATCCACTGAAAGTTGTTGAAGTGCCTCTAAACTCCACTCGAGTAAACGCACTTAGTCATGTTCCACCCCTGTAAAATTGGATTTAAGCGACCATCTGTGAGGACAAAAACTTTCCAGCTGCTTTCCATTCAGAGTTGTTTCAAGGTAATGGAAACTGTGTGTGTGTGTGTGACCTCACACACTTGACTAAACTCAAAGTTAGACACAGATGTGTCACTTGGCGAAGCCGAGGCTGCAAAGAAGCGACGTCGTGAACACGGATCCTGTAAAACACGTGTACGGTATATTGCAGATATTGTTTCCATGGCGATGTTCCCGAGCATCCAGCTGAGCCTGGCAGCTCTGCTCGCATCAGCGCGCATCACTTTCAAACAGTCCCGACTCCTGAGACGAGCGAGGAAGAGTGATATCCCGTACGTCACCGTGTGACAGGAAGGAACAGGCCATTAGCAATCCAGATCAGCACGAGCTGCACCTCCTTTAAACAGCTCCGACTCCTCCGGGCAGATCATGACGCCTCTTTAGCTCCTGCATCAGCTGCAGAGGCATCATTTACCTCCGTACCTGCTCTAAATCACCGGTTTGTTGGGTGTTTTGAGCTCGAGTGGGTAATCTTTAACGGCATCAGCAGCATCCAAATGAGCGAGCGCCGAGCGCCGAGAGTAATCTGTATTCAGCGCGTCGACGGGATCGTAGTTAAGAGATGAAATAATCAATGCTGCTGCTGCTCTTTCAGTAAATCTTTATTTTGTTCAGTCATCAACAGCTTGTTCATAAAAAAAGAATCATATATATATTTATCTCTCTTGAGGCGTTCGTATAAAATTTCTTTGATGCTGGTTAAGAAACCGTACAAAAAAATAATAATAATCTGGAAATAAAACTGAAATACTGACCCCTTAATTACTGGTTGATCATTTTCATGCATAGATTTAGCACACCATCGCTTTGTATTGCTCCTTTTAACAGATTTAAAACAGCGCGTCGGAAATTAGACTCAAATTTTTGCTGCAGAAGAAAAATAACAAAGCGTCTCTGAGCAAAACAATGGAAATATTAAAATGTAATCAATAGCAATAATTTAAATTCTAATAATGAACTGATAATAAATGTACCGACCCCTGAAATATAAAAACTAAAGTGAGTGTTCATGCTCGTACCGTACAGCGTTTTGGGTTCTTTGAAAGGACCACTTTGAGATTTTGGGAGGTGTGCTTGTTTTGTTTTCTTCCCGAGAGTTCGATGAGATGATTGATACCAATGTCGTGTCAATATGTAGTTGGAGCCAGGTTAGCTTAGCATAAGAGACTGGAAACGGCATTACTCACATAACTCATCGTAAAACCATGAATTGTTTTAAAGCAGCTATGAGGAACTTTCCCTATGTGCTGATTCTGGCGGCCCCTGTGGACAAAAGCGGCACTGCTTCCACCGCTTTGCAGTTCCTCTAACGTCCACTTGAGGCTGGCTCCAGAAGTGAGTCAGTCTCCATAAGTCCCCATGTCCAAATGTCCAACTTCACAGCAGAAATAAACATGTTTACAGCCTGGTACAAAAAACAGTTTTGGTCTCTGTAGCTAATTTCCCCGTTCATGACAACTGTGCTAAGCTAACAAGCTAAATCAAGCCCACCGATGATCTAGGACTACAAACATGGCGGCATGATGAGCTTCACAACTGCTCTGCAGTGTTACTGGTAGATTTTGTTACCTTTGGACCGAACCAGGCTAGATTTGTCCCTGTGTTCCCCATTTTTTTATGCTAAGCTAAGCTAAGCTAACTAGCCTCTGGCTCCAGCTTTATTATTTTGTTTTTTTAAATGCACATGGTCGAGTGAGGTATCAATCTGCACGTCTAACTCTTGGCAAGAAAACATCTTTACCCAAAACATCAAAAAACTTAAGATAAAAAATAAAAAAGAACTTCCACTGAACACCGACATCAACGTGACGCCGGTTTGGAAGCACCAGTTACAGAAATCAGTTCATCGCTGCACATTCATCGACGCCATCCAGTGTTTCTAAAAACATTGAGTTTGATCAACAGCTACATTCTGTACATTATATTCCCTGCTCTTTCATCAAGTTTGTATCTAATGCAGCTTTTTCCTGTGTGGAACAGTCGGTAAACAAGCGAACAAGGGGAAGATAAGTCATCCAGTGTCACGGCAAGCCATAAAAAAAGCTAAATATTACAAGGCAGCATTGGTCATTCCTTTTATCCCTGTGAGTGATGAAGTCTGTACAACATTAATCTAATCATTACATTAAAAGAACGGTGAATCCTGGACTGTACTGACCAAAATCAAACATCCATGGCTGCACAGTAGTGCCCTCTGCTAACATAACGTGTAGATGGTCCTGCATCTGGATCTGAAGGCCCGCGTGTGTTTGCGGTTCAGTTCGGGGAGTGCTCGTACGACGGGAACATCGACTTCCGCGTCTTCGGAGGCGGCGGCGGAGGCTTACTCTCGATCTTCATCGGCAGCGGGGGAGTGAACTGCGAGCGGGCAGAGAGAGTTCATGCGAGGACGTCAGACGTGAAACAAAAACAGAATGTTTGATTAAATATGCATCAGACGCACCTCTGAGAAGAAGCCGGCGTTGTCGATCTCGTGTGGGTGTTTCTTCGGAGGCATGGGTGGAGGCGTCCCCGGGGTGTCGGCGGTGCTGACATCATTGTCGCTGAGAAGCGATGAATAACCTACGAGAAGAAGAAGAAGAAGAAGTGTGTGAATGTGTGTGTGACCGGCTTACACCAGGTGTGTGCAGGTTAAACGCCGACATGCAGCGACGTACTGGAGCTGCGCGGCGTGTGCGGGGAGGCCGGCAGCGGGCTGAGGGGGTTCGACAGGCTGAGCTGGGACGACACGCCCTGAAACAGGGACAGGGGGAGCCGGCGGTCCCCGATCTGTAAACTTTTGGGTCTCTGCTGCTTCTCCTGAGAAGTCTGCAAGAAACAAGACATGAACTCCCGATGCTGAGGAACAGCTTCTTATATATTCACCTGAACGTCGAGGTTTACCTCGTCCGTGTCCGACTGCCTCTCCAGCAGGACCTGGGATTTGCTCACGCTCCACTCCTTCCGGTTCTTCCTGGCGATCCTGTTGTCCTCCTCCGAGCGGGACAACACCGAGGCCCTGCGATCGCTGGGACGGGACAACAACGAACTGCTCGTGAATAATTTGAGAAAAGAAACGCACACGGTCAAATCAGCTTCCATCCTCCAGTCAGCGTGTTCTTATCGTGACCGCGTCAGCTTCTACAGGGAACTTCAGACCTGCTGCTGAACACTGGCTCAGTCTTTGCTCTTCTATCTCGTCTTTCTGGTCATTTCATCTGAGCAGCCTGTCGTATCATCTAAACATAAAGACTTCATGTCTGACAAATCTTAAAGTCCTGATCGTTACAAACTCAGCATGTTTGTTTTAGTGCGTCATGAAATCACTAGAAGCACGGAGAGTCGATGAAACTGAAACATCATAAAGGGCTAATGTGAAATTACATCTCTGCAGGAAATCTGAATTAAATCTAAATATTCCAGATTTTTGTTGTGAGTGTTCAGAAAGGTGAAAGTCTGACGTGAGACTTTCGGCTGTTGTTGTCTGTGTGTAGATGCACGATCAAAGACAAAACAAGTGGACTGACTCTTGGGATGAAATGCAGGAGGGTCCGTCCGAGCTCGCGGAGCCGCTGGAGAGGCCTGACGAGGCGTTGGAGAGGGTGGAGACGGTGGACATGCGGCGCAGGGTGGAGGACAGGATGTAGGGCATCACCACGGAGCCCACGCGGCTCTTCTTCTTCTCGGCGAGCGAGCAGGGCTGCGACACACAAATGGGATTAAGCATCATCGGAGGGGATGTTGGCACAGTGACAGGCAGCGATCGGCCTCCCGCCGAACGGCTGAAGGAAGATTTATGGACCCGCACTGATATAATGTACGCCGCTCTGAATGAGAAGCGCCTGATAGGAAAGCAACAGGGCCGATCGTTGGCACCCTCTTCCATTAAATTGAGTTTGCAGCTGGCAACGCACCAACGTTATGACGCCGTAATGCTTCTCCACTTTCTCCCGAAGGTCTTGGAAGCACGTCACCAGGCGGTTGTGCAAAGGCTTCAGCTGCTCCGTCGTCTTCTCCCCGTGGATGCGGATCCCATCTGCCAGGACGGGGATCTAAAGGCGGGAAGACGAGCACTTAAGTATGACGAAACACGCTCTCTGCCTCGAGGGTGGAGAGGGTGGAGAGGGTGGAGAGGGGTTTACCTGCAGGGCGATGAGGTGTTTAAGGACCTCGATGCGCTCGTGGTCCTCTGGGTGCTCTTGCATGTAGGTCTCTGTGAAGAACGCCTGCACAGGAAGAAAGGGTTTAAAAAATATACCTGCAAGCAGCGAACAGGTGTGCACAGCACGGCAAAGAGGCCGCGACAACTGAGGCCAACAGGGACAAAAGAGATGTCTGCAGCTCTGAGTTCTCTGTTATTAGTGTCGGATTCTTTTCTGTGCAAACAACCTGAGCCAGGTTAACAAACAGCGGAGGGGCAGGTGGAGGTGCAGGTGGAGGTGCAGGTGGAGGTGCAGGTGGAGGACTCTGCACTCATGCACGGTGCGTTTAAAGACCGCTATTACAAGCCGACACGGCTCCGCAGACGCAGACTGAAATGTCTCAACAACTACAGGATGGATGGAGATAAAATGGAGATTCGTGGTGCCCAGAGGATGAACCCTTTTCTTTAGCCTTAGCTGTGCTTAACGTGTACGTAACGTCACATGTAAACAGCCTCAGTAGCTGCTGTGCTGTCAGCATTTTGTTTGCAGGGTCTAAATGAACATTATTTGTCCCTGATGAAGATGCTCGAGGGCGGATGCTTTCCAAGGCTACAGGAACTCGTGGTGGTGCATTGGTCCTTGAAAAGTTTTCGATACTTTGAAGAACACTGTTTGTTAATTTGTGCAGAAGGAAAGACAGGAAACCTTCTCGTAGTTGGAGAAGCCGCCCATGACGGCGGGGTCGACGATGCCGCTGAGCATCATGGACAGCGGGTTGATGGACAGCGAGCGATCGCAGGCCTGCTGCTGCACGAGGTTGCTCAGCTTCTCGTTGGCCATCTCCATCGTCTCCACGGCGTTGGCCAGAGGACTGATCTCCTCCTGCACGGCACACCAACAAACCCAGTGAGAGTTTGAAGACACAGAGGCGACACAGTCTGAGCATCCAGGTTCTGCTTCTTACCACCGAGACGGACTTCACTTCAAACCATTTGAGGATCCCCGGGAAGCGATAGGCGGTGATGTACGTCGTCCTCTCGATCCACATCGTCTGCACAGCAGAATAAATGTCAGTGTAACAGGAAACGCTGACATTTGAAAGTCTCCGTGTGACTCACACATGAGCTCCGAGCTTTAAAGCAAATTTTAAAAAGTACTCACTGCAAACTCATTGTCTGGATCCTTTTCACCTTTCCTGAAGGGCCTGGAATACTGGAACTGGTCCACTTCATTGGTTCTGTAATAGCTGCAGACAGAGAGAGAGAGAACAGGGAAGGACGGCGGTGAGTTCGCAGTTTGAACCATAAATCCCGGAGCGTTCACGAGGAGATAAATCATCCTTTAAGTGTTCTGTTACGCACTTTAATATCTGCTCTGGAACCCCCTTGTCTTTGAACTGGTGCGGCATGGTGAGAACAGGCTTGACCGTGAAGCACTGGATGTCTGCGGTTCAGCTCAGGATAAGAACTGAGTTTAACCGTGTTAGCAGCACTGCGAGGCTTTCCAGAGGAACAAGCAGGCCGGCAACAGTTTGAGGAGACGTTTCTCTTCGAGTGGCTAAAAATAGCAAAATGCATCCACAGAAATCACAACTATTACAGAGCGCAGCTCGAAAAACCATTTCTCTGAGCCGTGTAGGCGTAGCAGACCACGTTTTGATTGACATCTCCCTCAGGAGCTCAGAGACGGACAGAGGCAGCAATAAAATGTTTTTTATCCTCCTAAAAAAAGAAATCAATAGAAGTCTGAGTTTGTTACAGCCTCACCTCGCTGTCAGGCCGACACGCGGATCAGAACCTCAGAACACGAGCTGCTGTCTCTGCCTCTGATGTTTGTTACTGCGATCGAGGCAACGCTGGACCAGCAACTGTTACGTAGGTAAATAGTTTCCATTATGTCTGTTTCTGAGTCTGCACAGGATGCTTTATTTTGAAAATCTGACAGCGCAAACGTGCCCGCTGGGATTAAAAGGCAGCTCGAGTTTTATTTCATTTCTAATCGTATTAACGAGGCGGTTTAACGAGTCTGACTGCAGTAAAACGGAGAAACTGTTTACAGACTGATTCTTCTGTTTAATAAGGAAACAGTATTTTCTTTCTTTGACTTTATTTATGACACAAAACTTGATGAATTCGCTGCTCGCACACCAGCTGAGGCGTGTGACCGCCAAAGACTTAAACTGTGTCTTGGGTTTCCGCAGACAAGGGTTACAAGCGACTTGTTCTGGTAAGGATACACTGTCCAGGTGAGTTGCTGATGTTGTCTCCAGGGGGCGCCGTGCTGGTCATGCGCGATGCGTTTGGGAACTGAGAGAGCAGCTTTAAGCTGAAGTCTTCCAGCCACTCGTACTCCTTCCCTCTGTAGATGAACATCTTGTTCTGCCGACCAATGAGAGTCAATAAAAAGAGAATATGATGGAGCTTATTCTCCATAATATATGAGCGGCGAGCTCAGGACTGTGTTTCCATCCTGACATTTTCTTGTGTCATCAAAAAGCCAATAACCTTTATCGACATTATTGCACATTGCCCTGAGAAACGTCTGGAAACAGCAGCTCACCGCATGAGCGAGGCTCTATTTATTCAAACAGGTAATCATTTCCTTACCCTGAGGAAAGAAGGGAACCCGAGGCCGTAATATCCGACAGCAAAGTACTCGGGCTGCGGCCGCATCGCATGCATGATGTTTTCATAGAACTTGGCTTGTTTTTTCTGTGGGAGTACAAAGAGAAGAAGAAAAACACGCAGCGTGGTGTAATTAGTCTCTCAGCGGTTAGAAAATGAAATCATTCAAAATAAAATCATTCAACAAACATCTTCAAAAATAAACGAACGTGGCTGCTCTCGTTTCATTTGATGCAATTATGAGAAAAGAAATCAAACTGCTAAACGCTCAGACTTTATGAATAATCAGCTGCTAAACAGGTTAACACGCAATTATCTCGTCCTCGGCTCGTCGTGCTCAGCCTCGTCTGTCGCTCATCAGATCCACTTCGAGAGTCTGAGCGAGGCGGCAACAACTCCAATCATCTGCAGCACCGGTCAAAAGTTTGGACACAGCTTCTTTTATTTTTAGGACTTTCTGCAATGCGGATTGAAGATCTTAAGACAATCTTGATTCCAACAAAGTCAGGACGCTTTGGGAGATTTAGCCCGGAGGACACGAGCTCGGTTAGAAATGCTGGTCGAACTTATCGTCGAACTTCATGCGACTAAAAGCCGAATTGTTGAGTTTGAAGACGGCACTGTTGAGCTTGGGTCCAGAGAAGTTTCTGGATGTGGTTACCCGTCTTTCTCTTTGCATGGTCGAGTCCGAACTTGTCCCTAAAGCGTAGGAAAACCTCTGGTCTAGTCCTGATGAGTTGACCCTCCTGGCATTGGACTGCATGAAGACCACGAGTTAGCTCTGCTGCAGCCTCACGAATCAGCAACGAACAGCAGAAAGCAGCAGACACACGTCAACGTCAAGTGTGAATCTACTACTGCAGACAAACCACGACTGATGGAGACCAGCAAGAAGAAGAAGAAGCAGAGAAGGTGAACGATCTACATGTGTGGTTCCCACCCTAAAGCATGGAGGAGGAGGTGTGATGGTTCATGGTCAAACTGCTGCAGAGAAACCACGACTGAGGGCGAGAAGACGAGACCACAGGAAACCTGGACTTGTTGATCTGTGAGGCTGCTCTTGGTCTTTACATAGGTTGTTGATATTTTCTGGACTGACCTTCATGTCTTAAAGTAACGACGGACTTTGACAGGTACTGTACGTTCAACTTGTTTTCATATCACTTCTCTTGCGTCGTCTTTGTGGCCTCACCAGCAGCTGGCTCAGCTCCATGAAGTCAAACATGTGGCTCTCGTGCATCCTGGCCAGCTGCTTGCCCAGCTCGATGGCCTTCTCCCACATCTGAAAAGACGACGTGCATAGCTCAGTTAAAAGACGGACATAAAACAAGAACATAAAAACCACAGGAGCCGGTTACACTTTGCCATCTGGCTGAAACCAACATAAACCCACCCTGAAGCTCTGAGGGAAACCAGCTGGTGAGAGATCTGACACTCAGACAAAGTGTGAGTTTAAGCAACTTCCCTCACGACTTCACACTCACCTTTCCTTTGTCCAGATAGCAGATGATCTCCTGGAAGAGCCTCTCCTTCAGCTCCTGTTGGGTCCACACGTGCTCGCCGTCTCGGGGGATCAGATGAGTCGCGCAGGGTTTGTCCGACCACTGAGGACGGAAACGACCATAAATCAACATTCAAGTGAGCGTTTAGAGGCAAGGTCACACGACAACACTTCCCCTGAGTTTAAAGAGTATTCAGTGGATTAGAGATCTCAAGGAGATCTTGAGGTCAAGGATTTCCAAAAAGGTCTGAAATGTGGACTTGTCAGACCACTACTCCACTTTCCTTGAGCTGTGTTTAGTAAACCACCACCTCATTCTGCAGGAAAACACCGCTCGGGCCACGCGGCGCCGTCGGGGGAGCCGGTCGAACTTACAGCCCATCTTCATGCGATTAAAAGCTACCGAATTGTTGAGTATGAAGACGGCACGGAGTCCGTCTCAGATGAGCTTGGTCCAGAGAAGTCTGTGGTGTTTCTGTAAGGTCTTTCTCTTTGCATGGTCAAATCTGAACTTCATTTGTAGACGCAGCGATGAACTGAAGTTGGATCAACATCTAATCAGGACGAACTTCCTTTGGAGGTGTTCCAGGCATGTACAACCCGGGAGGAGACCCCGGGGCAGACCCAGAACCCTCTACAACTCTACAACTCTACAAACTCTGTGGGCAGACCATCCAAATAACACGTCGCCGGTCGTATTAGCAAAGATTAAACAGCTCAAACATTGAGAGAAGCTTTGACGTGTCAGAGACCTCGAGTAATTCGGCGTGCAGCAGCAGAGTGTAGGCCGCCTCGGTGTAGTTCTCACAGTCCAGGTGTAAATCTCGCAGCTTGTACAAGTACCTGATGAACGAGAGCACATCAGTTAAAGACACCGTCATCCAAACATCAGAGCGTCCGTGCCTCCGCCCGACTCACCGGATGTAAATGTCCTCCCTCTTCTTCTCTTTGTAGAAGTTCTGCAAGAGGAAACAACGTTACATTTATTTTTGCAGAGCAGCGCCGGCACAGCGCAGTATTAGAGGTAGAGTGGCGTACCAGCACGTTGACGGTGCAGCTCATGCGGTGTTCGGGACTCTCGTCGTGCGTGATGGTGCGGTACGCCAGCAGGTTCTCCAGCAGGCTGCTCAGCAGCAGAGCCAGCTCCTCACCTGACTGCGACAGGTATCTGTGGCGCCTGCAGTGCTCCAGCAGGCTGCACGGACAAACAACACACACAGACAAAGAGATATTTGACTTCATAAGCTGGCCTTTCTGTTGAAATCTGTTTCTGCGATTGTTCGGGATGAAGTATTGTTCCCACGGGGGGTTTCTATTGATCATGCGGTCTTGTCCTTCTGGCTCCTGCAGGACTTTTTCAAAAAGCACAATCACAAAGGCTCCTGTGTGAATTCTCCATCACAGGACTGATGGATTTTTGATCAGTGCTGTAGCTGTTTGATCTGCTCCTCTCCGCCTTACGTTTTCTCCAGCAGGACTTTGTACTGCTCGTCCCCTCGGCCTCCTTCGACCTCTTGATCCAGTTTTGTTATCAGCTCGTTCTCAAACTGCAAAAGATAAAAACAGGAATTTAAAAAAACAACCAAAAAACATCACGGAGCCACGAGCGGTCCGCTACACAAAAACTACGTCACCGTCTCGAAGGTGCGTCCCGGGCTGAAGTTGTGCTCGCACTGCATCATGTCGAAGAAGATGGGGATGGTGGCTTTCCTCAGCTCGGGCTCGGGCACCAGCGTGACCTCCAGGATGGGCCCCACCATCGCCGGGATGAACTTCATTTTGTGCGGGCCTAAAGGGACGAGACGGAAATATCATAGTATGATCTGAGGAGGCAATAAGCTGCAACTTCAACAAATCTAATAACCTGGACAATATAAAATATTGTCTTGTTATTCCCTTTGCATCACGGCCGGGCGCAGAATAAACCGTGATAATCGCGGCATCAGGAAACACTCACCCAGGTTGTACCACATATCTCTGATCTTGAATCCAATCGTCTTCCTCATGTCTCCGTATCTGTCGGGGAATTCAAACCAAAGTTAAATGAAGTCGTCGTGTTTGAAGAAGCGTCGATGAGTCTTTTTTTTTTCTCTCACTTGTTCAGGATCTTGTTTCGTTTCTCCTGAGAGAAGGACTCCAGCTGCAGCGTGGTGTGGGTGAGGAACGCCACGGTCAGATGGAAGTAGTTATTCCAGAGCTGCGAGGGAGGAAGAGAGCGGAGCTGTTTTAAATATTAATACTGTGATTACCTTCTCATAACAGTAGCTTTTGATTTTGTGTTTAATAAAAAATGCGACCTCCGCCTGAGGCGAGGGGGGCGACCCGTGTTGGAGCACTCGAGGTCGGTCTGAAGACCGGTTTTTGAAGGACAATTGCAAAGAGGATTTTATTTCAAGACCAATCAAGACCACAACTGTGAGGACATCAGCAGAGTTTCCCCAATAATCACCCACCAGGTACATCCTCCATCCTCCATCCTCCACCCGACTTCAAACTCCATGAGAGCGTCTCAGAAGTAAGTATGTTTTACAGCCACACAGTGCTCCGTGCCTTGCTCGACGGCAGGAGGTGCTACCACTCCACCTTCCATACTTTGGTTCTAGACTTGAACCGGCCATCTTCAAGTCCCTACAGACTGATCTACTGCCGCTCCACCAGACTTTGCTGCTCAGATTCGGTCATTTCTAAATATTTAAACATGCAGGGTGATGCCTAGTCAGGCACGGTATTGGTTGAAGATGCAGTCACATCTCCCTTTACTGAAAACTCTCTCTGTCGTCCAGCAGGTTCTCTCTTGTTCAACTTGTTTTTATGAGTTTGCACGGGGTGTTTTATTTTTGACCAGTGTCTCTATGGTCAGCCCTGACTTGGTCTTGGTCTTGTCTCAGTCTCAACACACTCTTGGTCTTGGTCTTGACTCTTGTCTCTGGTTCAGCTGCATCTACAACAACACACCTGCAGTTCGAAATGGGCCTGATCCAGGAAGTACATGTTGAGGACGTCCGAGTACTGGTTGATGGCCCTGAGGAAGACCTGCATCTGCACCAGGTTCATGATCATCCAGTCGGCGGGGAAGATGTTCCCCATGAGGTCCTTAAACATGATGAACGTCTCCATGAGGAAGTCCTGCAGGAAGCAGAGGGAAAGTCAGACACACACATTCACTAACTCGGCCTAATGGAGGCTCACTGACATCCTCATCATGTCGGCCCAATCCATCCCATGAAACGTCGATAATCGATACTCTGCTCAGGAGCAGTAAGTGGCCCCGGCTGGTTTAATGCCCGTTATTGATGAGATGTTTCGGGACGAGATGTAGCCGACAGGGGAGGAAGCAGCACACTTACAATGATATCCTGTCTCGTCTTGAAGGTGCTGATGTAGTGGGCGTAATGCATGTCATCCATTTGCTTCAGGATGGCCGTCATGCAGGCGAGATAGTGGCCCTGCCGCAGAGGAGTCAGCATCACTCACACGAAACAACAGAAAGCTGCGTTCACAGCACACGCTGGCTTTGTTTCCTCACGTTAAACATCGCTGGACGTCTATATTTAGACTCCTGCTGAGGTCAGACTTATTAATATTGAAACGAAACGCCGAGGGCGTCGTCGTCAAGGACACGCTTCAGCTGAAGCGTTGTCTTACTATGAGAGGCGAGGATCGGTCCATGCTGATCACGGTGCGATTGACCCGGCGAAGGAGGCGCTCCATTATCAGCTGGACGTGGCCTCTGGTCGGACCCTGCAGAGAACAGAGAACAGAACAACGGGTACAATCCACAGCTGGAACGCAGCAGAGAACAGCAACACAACACGAGCAACAGCAAATACACACAGCAACAACTGACTTACAGTCAGCTCATGTTAGCTCAGTCTGTTAGCTGCTGTTAGCTCATGTTAGCTCAGTTTGTTAGCTGCTGTTAGCTCATGTTAGCCCAGTTTGGTAGCTGCTGTTAGCTCAGTTTGGTAGCTGTTGTTAGCTCATGTTAGCTCAGTCTGTTAGCTGCTGTTAGCTCATGTTAGCTCAGTCTGTTAGCTGCTGTTAGCTCATGTTAGCTCAGTTTGGTAGCTGCTGTTAGCTCATGTTAGCTCAGTTTGGTAGCTACTGTTAGCTCACTTTTTAGCTTTTGTAGCTGCTGTTTAGCTCAGTGGTTAGCTCAGTTTGTAGCTGCTGTTGCGTAGCTCAGTTTGTGGAAAGCTGCTGTTAGCTCATGTTAGCTCAGTTTTGTTAGCTGTGCTGTTGATCTCATGTAGCTCAGTTGTTAACTGCTGTTAGCTAATGTTAGCTCAGTTTTGTGTAGCTGCTGTTAGCTCAGTTAGCTCAGTTTGCTAGCTGCTGTTAGCTCATGTTAGCTCATTGTTTGCTAGCTGCTGTTAGCTCAGTTTGTTACTGCGTTAGCTGCTGTTAGCTCAGTTGTTGTAGCAGTTGCCTGGTCTGAGCTCAGGGCACCGGGAGTGTCAGTGTTTGGACCACGGGAAGAAGAAGAAGAGGTTTACAGGCCTGGTGTTGTGCCAGAACAGGAGCCGGGCAATACATAAGATAAGCATAATAACGTATCCACTGTTTTGTGCGACCCGGCTCTTACCACGTCTTGCGGTCCAGGTTGTCCAGCACGGTGCTGAGCAAGCTGAGCGCAGGCCTCGTGGTCCGCTTACTCGAGTGGTCGTCCAGCTGCCCGCTCAGCTGGTCGTGACAAGCGGCAGGAGCACGGCGAGACAATCTGCGGACGGAAACAGAGCTGCAGCACACGCTCCTTCACGGGGCACCATGTGATCTGCGAGGACTCGTACCTGGCTGCCGGAACAGGTCGCTCTCCACCATCTTACACATGCAGCCCAGCTTCGACGCACGAGCTGGGAGTCGGGAATGCTCTCGATGAACTTCGCCAGAGAACGCTGAGAAAAGAGAGAGAAGCCGAGGCAGCTGCGGCGTGATTTAATGCCTCACGTCTCGTTAATTATTGTCACTGCAGGCTAATGAGAAGCACACACGGCGGGCTGATTTCACAGAGAAGAACGCCTCCTCCACTCAGAGGTAAATATGATAATTCGCAGTGAGTCCAGGCAATTACATCCTGCTGTGCAAACCTCCGGAGAGTTACCTGAGCTCCACGGGATCAAACACAGTCGGGATGTCGTTAATGATGCTGGGGAGGATTTCAGTATCGCTCCCTGGAAAGAAGACGAGGCTGAATCATGCACAGCGAGCTCTTCCCTCGCCTCACTTTGTAAAATTCTCAGTAAACTTCTCCGCCGTACCTTTATCTTCACCCACCCCTCGTCAGCGGCCGGTCCATGAGCGTGTTGAACGACAGGAAAAGGGTCCGGATGGAGTTGAAGAAGGCGTCTCCGTCCTCGCTGTTCCCGTAGAATCTGTGAATCAAAGCAGCGCCGCGTCACGAGTCTCATCTTCAAACCCATAGAGCGACACTCAGGTGTGTGTGTGCAGCAGCAGTACCTGAGATAAAGAACGGGACTGGACGATGAACCTGAACAGGTAACTGAGAGCTTTGAGAGCCGCGTATAGCCTCTCGGTGAGGGCGGGCTCCTCGCGTGCCCACGTAGTAGTTGAGGACTCGGGTTAGCTTCCTGAGAGGCGAAGGAGCCGAGCGTCATCGAGGGGTAGAAGAAGATGAAAGAAAGAAGAAACAGCGCTCAGACTCACGTGTACGACAAAGTGGCACTGAAGTGCTTGTTGATGTACGTCTCCAGGACGGGTTTGAAGTGCTGGAACTTGATGTCGCCGATGAGAGTGATGATGAAGACCTGGTGGAAACAGAACACGTTTCTGTCAATGTGTCCTTTAATGTTTGAAGCAGATACTCAGCACTTTCAGGCGAGGCAGCACAACCGCGCTCGTTAATTATATTATTAATGTTACACACGTCCAGGTTCAACAGGTCGCCTCTCCATCACAGAAGCTAAAAGTGGACTGTGTTCCTCTGGAGAGTTGTGTTAGTTTGTCTGCTCAATATGAACAACAGCTTACAGACGAAAACTTCTGCAAGACTACGTCCCAGGTTTAGACAGTCTGCGGGGACGTCACGGAGACTACGTCCAGGTTTAGACAGTCTGCGGGACCTCACGTGAGACTACGTCCAGTTTTAGACAGTCTGCGGGGACGTCACGGAGACTACGTCCAGGTTTTAGACAGTCTGCGGGGACGTCACAGAGACTACGTCCAGTTTTAGACAGTCTCGGGGACGTCACAGAGACTACGTCCAGGTTTTAGACATCTGCGTGGAGTCACGAGACTCGTCCAGGTTTTAACAGTCGGGGGACGTCACGGAGACTACGTCCAGGTTTTAGACAGTCTGCGGGGACGTCACGGGAGACACGTCCAGTTTTAGACAGTCTGGCGGGGACGTCACGGAGCTACGTCCGGTTTTAGACAGCTGCGGGACTCACGGAGACTACGTCCAGTTTTTAGACAGTCTGCGGGGACGTCACGGAGACTACTTCCAGGTTTTAGACAGTCTGCGGGACGTCCCGAGACTACGTCCAGGTTTTAGACAGTCGGCGGGGACGTCACAGAGACACGTCCAGTTTTAGACAGTCTGCGGGGACGTCACGGAGACTAGTCCAGGTTTTGGAGACAGTCTGCGGGGACTCACGGAGACTACGTCCAGGTTTGAGACAGTCTGCGGGGACTCTCAGAGACTACGTCCAGGTTTTAGACAGTCTGTGGGGACGTCACGGAGATCGCTACGTCAGGTTTTAGACAGTCTGGGGGGACGTCACAGAGACTACGTCCAGGTTTTAGACAGTCTGCGTGGAAGTCACAGAGACTACTACGTCCAGTTTTTAGACAGTCTGCGGGGACGTCACAGAGACTACGTCAGGTTTTTTAGACAGTCTGCGGGGAGTCACAGAGACTAGTCCAGGTTTTTAGACAGTCTGCGGGGACGTCACAGAGACTACGTCCAGGTTTTAGACAGTCTGCGGGGGACGTCACAGAGACTACTCCAGGTTTTAGACAGTCTGGGAGGACGTCAGGGAGACTACGTCCAGGTTTTAGACAGTCTGGGCGGGGATGTCACAGAGACGACGTCAGGTTTTAGACAGTCTGGGGACGTCAGGAGACTACGTCCAGTTTTAGACGTTGGCGGGGACGTCACAGAGACACGTCAAGGTTTTAGACAGTCTGGGGATGTCACGGAGACTACGTCCAGTTTTTAGACAGTCTGCGGGGACGTCACAGAGACACGTCCAGGTTTTAGACAGTCTGCGGGGCGGGAATCACGGAGACTACGTCCAGGTTTTAGACAGTCTGGAGGACGTCACGGAGACTACGTCCAGGTTTTAGACAGTCTGCGGGAGACCACGGAGACTACGCCAGGTTTTGAGACGCTCGGAGGCGTCCGGGGAGGACACGTCCAGGTTTTAGACGGTCTGCGGGGACGTCCACAGACTACGTCCAGGTTTTGAGACAGTCTGCGGGACGTCACGAGACGTAACGTCCAGGTTTTAGACAGTCTGCGAGGACGTAACGGAGACTACGTCCAGGTTTAGAACGTCTGCGGGACGTCCAGAGACTACGTCAAGGTTTTAGACAGTCTGCGGGGACGTCTCAGAGGACTACGTCCAGGTTTTAGACAGTCTGCGGGGACGTCAGGAGACTACGTCCAGGTTTTAGACAGTCTGTGTCTGTTTTGGGGGCGGTCGACGAAACGAGACTACGGTCGCCAGGTTGTTAGACAGGCTGCGGGGACGTCACAGAGACGATAACGTCCAGGTTTTAGACAGTCTGCGGGGACGTCACGGAGACTACGTCCAGGTTTTAGACAGTCTGCACAAACTCACCAAGGCGTTGAACACCAGCGTGTCGTAGGTGTCCTTCTCGGAGGTCTCCATCATGATGTTAAACAGGGCGTCCAGAGTGTCCTGCAGAAACTGGACATAAAACAGAAAACCTGTTTCCAAAGTGCCGTAAAACACAACATCTATAAAACACAGCAGCACGTTACACGTTTCAGTGCCGCGTTTATGACGCTCAGAGAGAGAGAGCTCACTTTAACAATCTCCCCTCCCTCGACCTCCATCAGCCTCTGCAGGATCTGGTCCAGATCTTCAGGGTTAGACCTCCAGTTCAACAGGCCGAGTAAGTCCACTGAAGAACAACAGCAGATAAATCATGAACTTCCACACAGATCTGCAACATCAGCAAAATATTAACGACACAGATCGGATTGATTCATTATGCGGCGCTACGCTAACAGTTTAAATCATGTTGATGCTACGCTGACGTGTAATCAGGTGAATGGATCTGTCATCCTCACACTCTCTGTGATTTACAGAGTTTATGAGGGACAGTGAAGTAAACACCTGAAGCTGCTGTTAGCTACTGTTAGCTCAGTTTGTTAGCTGCTGTTAGCTGCTGTTAGCTCAGTTTGTTAGCTGCTGTTAGCTCAGTTTGTTAGCTGCTGTTAGCTCAGTTTGTTAGCTGCTGTTAGCTCAGTTTGTTAGCTGCTGTTAGCTCAGTTTGTTAGCTGCTGTTAGCTCAGTTTGTTAGCTGCTGTTAGCTCAGTTTGTTAGCTGCTGTTAGCTCAGTTTGTTAGCTGCTGTTAGCTCAGTTTGTTAGCTGCTGTTAGCTCAGTTTGTTAGCTGCTGTTAGCTCAGTTTGTTAGCTGCTGTTAGCTCAGTTTGTTAGCTGCTGTTAGCTCAGTTTGTTAGCTGCTGTTAGCTCAGTTTGTTAGCTGCTGTTAGCTCAGTTTGTTAGCTGCTGTTAGCTCAGTTTGTTAGCTGCCGTTAGCTCAGTTTGTTAGCTGCTGTTAGCTCATGTTAGCTCAGTTTGTTAACTGCTGTTAGCTCAGTTTGTTAGCTACTGTTAACTCAGTTTGTTAGCTGCTGTTAGCTCAGTTTGTTAGCTGCTGTTAGCTCAGTTTGTTAGCTGCTGTTAGCTAATGTTAGCTCAGTTTGTTAACTACTGTTAACTAATGTTAGCTCAGTTTGTTAGCTGCTGTTAGCTCAGTTTGTTAGCTGCTGTTAGCTCAGTTTGTTAGCTACTGTTAGCTAATGTTAGCTCAGTTTGTTAGCAGACTGTGTATCAGGGGACTGTTAGTGTTTCTACCACAGGGAAGAAGAAGAAGAAGAAGAAGAGGTTTTCAGGAATGGAGCTGGTGTCATGCCAGAACAGGAGCTGGGTGAGCGGGACATAATGGCAGAGGAGAAGAGAGCGAAGAGGACGCTGACGGAGGAAGCTAAGAAGAATTTCTTTGCATCGACGTCACTTTAGAGACGTCGACTTGTGAGAGGACGCTGAGGTGTAGACGTGTCGGGCCGGCGCCGCTCGGTACCGTTCTGCGTGAGCTTGGTGGAGCAGGTGAGCGTGGCGAGCTGGAAGCTGTCTTTGGTCACGGGAATCACTCCCGAATGGTGGAACTGCTTCCCCGTCTGCTTCTCCTTCTCCTCCACCTCGGCCCAAGTCGCCGGCAGGGTGAGATAAACCTTCGCATCCTCGGCCTTCTTCACATCAACCTGAGAAATTCATAAACAGGCGAGGGGAATAAATCATGCAGCTCATTGATCGACAGAGATCTAATTTCATATGTATTGACTGAGCCGAGGCTCATGCATAATCCATCTGCCCACTGTCAGCTATTCAAGACAGCGATCTCTGCGTGATTAGATCAAAACAATGCTGCTTATTTTGAAGATAAGTGCAGCGAATGTTGAGCCGCGACCCCTCGTACCTTATAGACGATAAGTTCATGCCTGCCGTCCTTAAGAGTGGTGCCGTCTCCTCTCATGAGCCGGACGAAGGCCATGCCGAACGGCTTCTCCGACTTGTCGCGAGCTGACGGACACACAGTAACTGTACTCAGCACGACGTTATCACGAGTTTATCATAAAGAGACATTTACGAAAGGAGAGAGGCACTCACAGTCCTGCGAGGATCTGTGTCTGAACATCACCCTCAGGTGACAGCGGCACACGTCTTCGATGGGGATCGTCACCTTGTAGGAAAGAGGAAAATCCAGGATTAAACGTCCATGAAACTCTCTCTCACACACACACACACACACACACACACACACACACACACACACACACACACACACACACACACACACACAAACACACAGATTATTTCTCTGCATTGAGCTACTGGAAATCTAATTAGAGAACAGGAGATACGAGGCGCTCTCGAGGGTCCTTGACACGAGCTTACCTTGACGGTTTCGTTCCAACAAGGCTGCTTCACCTGGTAGTAAATGACAGACTTGTACTCGGTGATACCATCGTAACCGGCGCCGGGAAATATCGCTTTCTATAGAAAAGGATGGAGGTTAGAGTTTTATCATTTCCTTTACAGTATTTACAGAGTTCAAGTCGGTCAAAGTTTGAGGCTGCAGTGAAGGTTTTTCAAAAACACTCAAGGAAAGCACATCCAGGACAGAACAGGGAGTTCAGATCCACACATCCTGACCGTTACAGTGATTCATTTGTTGCTTTTTCTAATGTTTTGCAGAGCGGAGAGACATTTCATGATATTTCTGATGATTAAAATCCCAAAAACTAGCAAGATTTCTACCAAAATACTGTTAGATTAAAAATATTATGAACTTTGATCCAGAGTTAAGAAGAAAATCTGTGAAAAATGAAGACATCCTGAACACAGCAACACAACGCCACTACATTTAGGGACGGGAATCAAGAACCGGTTCTTGTTGAGAACCGGTTCCGTGTGTTTCAATTCCATGGAATCGTTTCCAGTTTATCTAACGATTCTCTTATCAATCAGTAGTAACAATGTCACCCACTCGGTTCAAACACTCCAAAGTTTGGCTGCATTTCACCAAAACAGACGTCAACAGGGCGACTTGCAATCATTGCAAAGTGGAGATAACAGCGTCGGGAGGGAACACGACAAACATGCAGAAACATTTGCGCACACAACATGTAATATTTTTAAATGAATGTCGTGTTTTTGACACGCTTCAGACTGGAGATGAATCTCAACCTAGCAGCAGCAGCAGCAGCCAGGCTATGACCTCTGACCTCTGTGGTTACTACAGAAGGTAAATAACACACTGCCTACCATGTTAGAGCCATGTGCTGCTTTGTAAAACATGCTATAACAGTTACATTAAACGAATGCCTTCTGCATTACATTTAGAAGATGATCATGACGAGAGAGAGAGTCTGGCTGGCTCTTCTGACCTCGCTGTTGGTTTTGTAAGGTCGTGATACTTCTAACTAAACAAAGTTGATGCTGATCAAACTGTTTGTTCTCCTTTTCTTCCCCAAATGAGAATCGATAAAGAATCGAATCGTTAAGCAGAATCGTTAAAGAATCGAACCGGCAAGCAGAATCGTTAAAGAATCGAATCGTTAAGCAGAATCTATAAAGAATCGAATCGTTAAGCAGAATCTATAAAGAATTGAATCGTTAAGCAGAATCAACAAAGAATCGAATCGTTAAGCAGAATCGTAAAAATCTGATCAATTCCCATCCCTAGCTACGCGACTGCACACCGCGTTAGTTTAGATATTTGGGACCTGAAAACTCATTTTAGTTCATAGTTGTTGAGACATTTCACTAATATCACCCTCATGCACAGACAGGAGGTTCATCCTCTGAGGATCATGAAGGCTTGATGAACTTCATCATGATACATGAAGCTCATTAGTTGCGTTGCCTGCTCTGTTTTTACCTCCACGGGATTGCCGTCTTCATCGTGCACGCTCAGGATGACCTCCACGTTTTTCGGGGTCTTCTTCTTCCCGCGGTCGAACTCTCCCTGCAGCAAGGTGACGTAGATATCGTTCCTCACGTTTCCTGGAGCGAGGACAACACATGAATACGTGATCATGATGAAGGCGTGCGACACACAATGCCCAGCGACAAAGACTTTAATCCACCTGGGAGGATGATTTCCGGGAAGCCCATTTTCCTGACGATGGCCGTGCTGCGGTCCACAAAGTGAGGGTAGTCCTTCCGGACCTGGGCGAGATCGCCCGGGAGGAGCTTCAGAGTCACAAACAGCCCTACCAGCAGACATGTAAAGAAACTCAATGAGGCAAACACACCTTTGCCGACCCATCACACATCATTTATTCCCCACAAAGCAACAAAAAAAGGTCAATTTGGAGCGACCCCGGGAAGACACAGCGGGCGACCGCGCCTCATTTTTACCCTGGCCTTTGTGATTGACCTCCCGCGTGGCGATGACTTTGTTGAAGACGGCGGTGAGCGGCTCGTTCTCTCCGATGACGCGAGACGGGATGAGCGGAGACATGATGAGCTGCCTCTGACGGATGTAGGTTTCCATCGCTATCCTGGGAGAGAGAGACAGAGAGGAAGCATCGGGATGAGAACGAGCCGGCGGCGTCTCTGACAGGTGACAAACAAACGGACGGACGGACGGACGGACGGACGGACGGACGGACGGACGGCGTGAAGACACGATGGCACCATCATCCTGCCACACAGCCCGCTGACTTCAAGTGACTTCCACAGAGCATGTCATTAGTCTGTCACACTAGATGACCAGTGTGTGCAGTAACAGTTACTATTCATGCTGAATATATATTATATTTATAGAGATATATATATATATACACATATATATACATATATACAGAGATATATATTTACCATGTTTGGTGTCTTAGTTTAACATCCTGAGATAATGTTCGCACTTCCTGTTCCCTCGACGTTCTCCGAGCGTTCCTCAGAAAAACAAATCGTGCCACAGAACGAGCTCGACAAACAAATTCATTATTCATTCATCATGAACGCTCGCTGACTTATTTGGTCATTGTGTACTGGAGAATTACAAATTAATGGCGACAATAAAAGGTCACGATAAACGAAGAACGGAGAAAATATCTCAGTTTTCTGAAAGTGAGATCTGCAGCTCGACTCTTTAATTCGTCCTGGAAAACACTTAACACACGAGTCACGAGTAAATGACAGAACGCTGAACCAAGAGGAGGCTGAAACATTCACAGAAAGGTAAGAAATTCAAGGACTTTTCAAGGCCAAGTTCAGCTCCCAGACACGGCACAGTTAGACGCTCGGATCAAGGTTCGTTACTGATGAATCATCAAGTGTTTTTATAACGAGGAGGAAGCATGAAATGTTTTGGTGGACAAACTGTGAAGATGAAAATCAAGAACAGGTATGAGAAATATGAATTCAAGAACGTTCAAGGATTTCAAGGACCTGTAGAGACCATGTTTTGCCTGATTAATGGCCGAAACATCAAAACTAATTAATGCAAACCTTGAACGACCGTCAGGGTTCTCACACCTTCTTAAACATCAAATTCAAGGACTTTCCAGCTACCCAACACGGCACAGTCTGCAATTTAAGCACTTTTTCAAGACCTTTTCAATTCAAGTTTGAAAAGCTTTCATAGCTATGATATTTCCCCCCTCAAATTTACAAACTTTCAAGGATTTCCAGGACCTGTAGAAGGCATGTTTTGTGTAACAGCAGCTGCTCGCAGCTCCCGACACGGTGAGACGTCGTGCGTCGTGTTTTTAGGACGTCAGCTCTTCATGTTCATCCTCCACATCCAAAGATTCATCAGCTCTTTGTCGCCTGCAGCTGTTGGTTTGGTCGAGCTCGTTCTTTGGCACAATTCATCTTTCTGAGGAACGCTCGAAGAACATTGAGCGAGGACGTCGAGGAAACTTTGAGGAAACTTTGAGGAAACGGGAAGCACGACTGTTCTTTCAGGATGTTCCAAACACTCGATGCTCCTGTGACACCTGAAGAAACTTTCAGATGTGGAGAACCGGCTGAGATATTTTGGGGGATCTCTCTGAACGTATTCACCGTCCTCATCCTCACATCGTGCAGCTGCTGCTGCTACAAACCGTGCGCGGCCTTGAAGCGTCTTTTTATATTTTATATTTGGCGTTGTGTGCAAACGGTCCTACTCCAGCTCATTTCTCATCATTTGTGCTCGAGCGTCACGAAACAGACAGACAACAACGACACGAGGCGACTCACTGCTGGAAGGGGATGAAGTGCTGCTTGTCCTCGTCGTCTGTTTTGCCATGGGCGACGTCTGTGACGTCCATCACTGCGGTGACAGACAACACGACAAAGAGAGACACAACATGAGCTGAACACTTTAATAAAACTCTCCAACTCTGGAACCTGTTGCCTCTTTTTCCAAACGTCTTTCTCTCTTTCCTTTCCTGACTAAGACGGATTAAACTCTTTCTTTCCTCGCTCTGGTTTCAGTCCATCTGCTGCAGCGGCAGAGGAAACCATTCCTCATCAAACCCACTAATCATCTGGCCGAAAAACAAAAAGAAGACGGGTGCTAAACCAATTTCCACCGACTCCTTCGCCAAGGGAGAGCGATGGAGGCGTTTTCTAGGTCATGAAGCAGGTGTTCCCATTTCATTCTTTCATTTCTAACACCTCGACGGAGCCATTCAGCCGGAGACAGCCTGACTTTTTCTATAGCTTAAACAAACACAGGACGTGTCCTCACCGGCCACGCCGAACGGCCTCCGCAGCCCTCCGGTGTGCTTCTTGCCCTCTTTGAGCTCCATGCTGCCCACCCGGATGATCTGACACACCAGGAAGAGTCGCTGCCTCATCAAGTCGCTGCTGCTCAAGTCCTGGACGGGCACAGACGTGATTTATTGTGCCGAGCAACAAGATGCATTGCATTACAAAAAAAGGAGGCGTGCTGTTGTTACGTGCAGCAGATGGCGAATATTAAAAACATGGCACCTTTAAAGCACAACAAGATATTTACAGTATGAAATCAGAAAATAAAGACGCTGAAACAACAACTCCACTGAAATACGCACGCTTTGGATACATTAGACTTGTTGACTGTGAAAAACTGATGACCAAAATAATGACACATTTAAATATTACAGTGTTTTACTGTAAAATTAACAGTCTCTGATATAAAACACGACTTTATTCTGATTAAATTCACTTAAAATGTTGTGTAAATAAAGGTTAGGCCATAAAATACACTTATTAAAAAAAACTTTAACGTAACGTTGTTACAGTAAACAACTGAATTTTACCGTAATACGAATTACAGTAAAAGGCTGTTTAAGGTTGGTGTTTTTTACTCGCTATTTTAAAATGTCTGTAGATTTTACTGTGTAAAACTGCCAAAACATTTAAAATATGCCACTTAAATATTACGGTGCTTTACTGTAAAATACGACTTGGGGTGGTCGGTAGCGTAGTGGGTTAAGCGGCCGCCCCGTGTGTGAAGGCTATAGTCCTCGTTGCAGCTGGCCCCGGTTCGAATCCCGAATCGGATTATTTTTTATTCTGATTAAATTCACTTAAAATGTTGTATAAATAACGGTTTAGCCATAAAATAAACGGTAAAAAAAATCTTTTTTTTAACCTTTTCTAATATTACGGTAAAAGGATGTTAGTACTGTTGATTTCTTGTTTAAGGTTTTGTGGTGGAAAACTGCCAAATTAAGACAGTAAAAGACCATAAAAATATGTTTTACTGTAATTAACAGTCTCTAATATAAACTTCATCCTGTATAAATTCCCTACCCTGTAACAGAAATAAAGGTTTTGCCATAAAAACTTGTTTTTACAGTAACACGCTGTCAGCTGTGAACTTCACCGTAATAAATACGGTATAACCTTTTCTTATATTACAGTGAAGGGATGTTAGTGGTTGCTGTTTTATTCTATATTTTAAATGTCTGTCAAACCTCGGCTGGTTTTCCCGCCTTGTTTGCAGAGGAACTGCTGACTGTGCCATTAACATAAACAGCAGCGTTATGATGGAGCCAATGCATTCAGACTGTGCCGTGAACGAGCCATTCACTCAGACTTTTCAGTCAATTAGGGAGCGCTGCAGCACACCGGCTCCCTTTGTCACACATTTCAGGCGGCGGCGGATTGTTTCGCTCCGAGGAAGCAGAGGAGGAGAACACAGGGATTCACTCACCGTGAACAGCGCTGGCAGGTTGTTGAGTTTTTCAATTTCTTTAGGCATCCCCATACTGTCCCAGCGCACCAGGAAGTTCTCGCTGCATGAATTTAAATAGAAAAACACGAGATATCACAGACAGACATCAGCCGTCTGAGGAGGAAGAGATCACCTGTTCACATTATATTAAGACTTAAACTTATGAAGAAAATGTGGCACTTAAATGCACCATCAACGTTAACTTTGTCGCTCCACCAGAACCGGCTGATACCAGCACTGGACTCGAGGCTTTAATTGTGACTTTAAAAGAAAGTCGAGGAGCGAACCTGATGAACTCGGACTGGTCGGGGTCGTACAGAGACATGAGCAGCTCGGCGTCTTCTCCGATGTTGCACACAAAGTTCTTGAGGTTCATGAGCAGGCTGTAGGTGTGCACGGTGCTGAACAGCGTCTGACGCCTCATCTCCAGGTTCTGGAGCCGAGTCTGCAGAAACAAACCAGGCCACAGACGTTGTTAGACAGAGAAGCTGCTGTAGGAAACCCTCACGGAGCGATCTGAAGCCGTGCCTTCTCTTCCTGGATCCGGTCGTCCACGCTGCGGGATGCCGTCTCGTGAGCTCGGAACAGGCTGACCGTGCTGGTCCGGTCGGGATCCAGAGTGTTTCCTGCTTCGTCTCGCACCACCAGGTCCAAACCCAGAATCCTGAGAGTTCACACAGACAGATCTCAGCTCCAGCAAATCAAACTTTACAGTGGACTTTGTCTCACTGCAGCGCCACGAGGAAGCGTACCGGTTTCCATAATCAATCTTGGCTGTGACTTTCTTCTTCAGCTCCACAAGGTCGTCCTTAGGCAGCGTTCCCGACACGATCTGAGATCGATACTCGATGAGGCTGTAGGCCATCTGCTGAACGCCCCGGAACAGGGCGGTTCTGTTCGCCTGCCAGACGGAGAACGAAACATTATCACAGGTATGACGAGCGGGGTCAAACACCAACACGAGAGGCCGACGAGAGGCACGTACCACGAACAGCTTGTGCCATATCTGCGCCCATTCCCTCAGAGTCGCCCCAAGCTCCTGCACCAGGGGCAAATCCGCCGGGATGATTATTTCCTGCTGGCTAATTAACGAGGAGAAATAAGTCGTTAGAAGCTCACAGGTCGTGTCGTTTCATTTGCATTTGTACACATGATAAACAGCTGGACGTCTTCCACCACACAGCCCGGCAGAGGCATCGCTGAACACTCACTTATGATAATTACAAGAGCACCGCTGCGTTATTGGCAAATGACAAGGCAGGGCGGCAAACCAAGAGCAGAGAGGATTATCAGCACGATGTGCTTACGGAGACGGGAGCTCACCCTGTTCCCTCGACTGTAGCCTCCTTTAAATGGATGTAGGACGCCGGGAAAATGCCCTGAAGGAAGAAACCAGGTAATCATGATACAGATATTTACACAGCACAGCGTCGCTCACAGGAAAAGGACAGAAAACTGTAGTTTTTACAGTAAAAGAATGTCAGTACTGTTGAAGTTTTATTCCATATTTTAAAATGTCTGTAGATGTTATGGTGAAAAGCCGACAGACTATCACAGTAAGAGACTGTAAAATGTGGCATTTAATATTACGGTGTTTTACTGTATAATGAAGAGTCTTTAAAATAAAATACTACTTTACTGCCCTGGTGTATAAAAGTTTTGACCATTAAATATAACAATAAAAAAACAAACATACTAGTTTTTATTGGTAAAAAACTGTCAGCTGTGTTTGCCAGAATTTTACCGTAACAAACACTAATAACTTTACTTTATTACTGTTAAAGGATGTTAGTACTGTTGATTTAATGTTTAAGGTTGGTGTTTTATTCCATATTTTAAAATGTTTGTAGATTTTTATGGTGAAAAACAGCCAAATTATGACAAATATTACAATATTACGGTGATTTACTGTAAAATGAACTGTCTCCAATATAAAATCTGACTTTATTCTGGATAAATTCACTTTAAATGTCGTGCAGATAAAGGTTTGGACATATGACTGTGTACATAAAAACACAGTCACATTTTACAGTCTCTTACTGTCACTGTTTGGCAGTTTTTGGACATTTCTTACAGTGTAGGGAGCTAATGATGCTCGTACCTTCTGTGATTTCTTGCGTAGCGTGTAGCCCCGATACCAGCCTGAGGAAACACAGAATTAATACAGAAGCAGCGGCCGACAGGAGCGATGACAGCGGGACGATGCTGTGGACTCATTTACATTATTATGCACAGCATATCGAGCGCGTGCTCCCACATTACATTACATTACATTACATTACATTACATTACATTACGTTACGCTGCGGTTCCTGTGCCGGCACGCTGCAGAGCGGCACGTGTCGAGGCCTGTTCGAGCTCACTCACCTTCCAGTTTCTCGAGTATGTGCACCGTGTCCCCCACCTGCAGACACAGCTCCGGCTCGCCGCTGGGATCATAATTGTAGATAGCTGGAAAGACAAAAGAAGGAGCGTCTCATTACAGGAAACACGACACACACACACACACACACAACGTTTAATAAGAATAAAAAGAGAAAACACTGGAGATGCAATGACAGTTTGACTGACGAGTCTTGCTCCTTCTCGAGGTCCAGCGGATTAAGAAAAACCCCAAATCCCTTTCCAATCACTCAGTGCACAGAGGAGCGGGTCTGTTTTTTAGAAAAGTTCTGGATCAGAGGAAACCAATTCACCCTCCACGCCGCAGAACTTGGACTCACGAGCACAGAGGATGTTGATCTGTGATTTATTCTCTAACAGCAGGTTTATGTGTGTGTGTGTGTGTGTGTGCAGCACAAACTCAAAGCGTTAAAGCGTTCTGACGATTCTTAATTGAAACGGACGCCCCGAGGCTGCGTGCAGCGTTGCAGTAAATGGTGCCGAGCTGCAGCAGGTAGGTGGAGGAGGTGGAGGAGGATGTGACGGCGCCATCCTCCTCCGTCTGATACGATCGCACCGCCGTGGCGGCCTTTGGTCAATAGTTACACTCTGCAGGTTCAGCGGCTGCCAGCTGGCTCACCTACGAGCCCTGCCCTTTGCATTCACTCACTTTTTATCAACCTAACAGCTTTCCTGGAGGCGACTCCCATCTCTGCTCTTTTGTAACTGTCTAACCAGCACGCGGCGCGGGGCGGGAGGAGCGAGGCTGCGTTGCAAAAGAGAAACCTTGGCAAACAATACTGTAGCAAAGGCCTTTGTCATGACTTGAGGGAGCTGCAATGGGCACAGAGAGATAGACGAGCTCTGAGCAGAACTCTGCCCCGACTTGCAGGCTGAGAATGCTCGCCGCCTCAGGCTGGATTTCACAGCACGCTCCGACTGGCTCGGCTTATCGCACCTCAGTCTGAATACAAAACTTAAACTCGACTGTGTGCGAGCAGATTCTTCAGGCTCTCCATGAGAAACACATTCGGACAAACTGAATTCAGCGCTCAGGGACGAGGTGAAGGTGGCGGGTAACACCAAGGAACTATTTGATCACAGATCATTAAAGAGATACACACGCTTTAAAATGTGGATTCATTTGAAGATTTTCAGATTGATTTAAAGTTTTAAATAAAAGCCAAAGACTGGAATAACTTTTTATAGAGGTCGCTTAAAGTGGAGCCAACAACAGGACGTGCAGTTCCTCTAACGTCCACCTGAGGCTGGCTCCAGAAGTGAGTCAGTCTCCATAAGTCCCCATGTCCAAATGTCCAACTTCACAGCAGAAATAAACATGTTTACAGCCTGGTACAAAAAACAGTTTTGGTCTCTGTAGCTAATTTCCCCGTTCATGACAACTGTACTGAGCTAACTACAGGCTAACAACGAGCTAACAGCGAGCTAACAAACTGAGCTAACAACAAGCTAACAACAAGCTAACAACAAGCTAACAAACTGAGCTAACAACAAGCTAACAACAAGCTAACAAACTGAGCTAACAACAGGCTAACAACAAGCTAAAAACAAGCTAACAACAAGCTAACAACAAGCTAACAACAGGTTAACAACAAGCTAACAACAAGCTAACAACAGGTTAACAACAAGCTAACAACAGGCTAACAACAAGCTAATACAAGCTAACGGCCTCTGTGTCTTCGTGGCAGCCAGAGGTTTCTATAAAGTTTAAAACATGTGTAACATCAAATAAACATTGTTTTGTGGAAACTACATGTCAAATATTCTCTGCACCTTTCTTTAATTAAACTATTTCCTGTTCATGACTTGCTGTTTTTGTCTGTATGTGACCCCTGAATGAACCCGGACGTTAAGTAACAAACCGGGACGCTTCATGTTTTTACTTTGTGTCTTTCCCCAGGAAATGAAAGCCAGAGCAGCTGAATGCAGCTCTGAAGGAATGACACCGTCCTCTGGTCATGCTGAGAGGGACAATGGTCCATTCAGCAGCTCTGACAGTGTCCCAGCCTGGCAACAGCCTGGCAGCGAGCCGGTGGCAGGAACCCGGCCGAGCGCGTCGTGATGCCACGCGGTCCAAACTAAAGGCAACAGGCCGGGCCGGGTCCCAGACGCTGCCCGTCTTCTATCTGCAGGTCAGAGGTCAAAGTCAGCCCTGAAATGATCCGTCATAGAAAACTATGAAAGCAGAGCACGGCACACCTAACACGCTTCAACGAGAAGCTACATGAACTACTCCTTCAGCAGAGGGTGGAGACCATCCCAGCTGACGGAGACAGAAAGGTGGAGGCCAGCCTTCATCACAGGGCCCCCACAGACTGTCTAAAACCTGGACGTAGTCTCCGTGACGTCCACGCAGACTGTCTAAAACCTGGACGTAGTCTCTGTGACGTCCCCGCGGACTGTCTAAAACCTGGACGTAGTTTCCGTGACGTCTCCACAGACTGTCTAAAACCTGGACGTAGTCTCAGAGACGTCCCCGCAGACTGTCTAAAACCTGGACGTAGTCTCTGTGACGTCCCGCAGGACTGTCTAAAACCTGGACGTAGTATCTCCGTGACGTCCCCGCAGACTGTCTAAAACCTGACGTAGTCTCCGTGACGTCCCGCAGACTGTCTAAAACCTGACGTAGTCTCCGTGACGTCCCGCAGAGACTGTCTAAAACCTGGACTAGTCTCCGTGACGTCCCGCAGACTGTCTAAAACCTGGACGTAGTCTCCGTGACGTCCCCGCAGACTGTCTAAAACCTGGACGTAGTCTCCGTGACGTCCCCGCAGACCGTCTAAAACCTGGACGTAGTCTCCGTGACATCCCCGCAGACTGTCTAAAACCTGGACATAATCTCTGTGACGTCCCCGCAGAGTGTCTAAAACCTGGACAGAGTCTCCGTGACTGTCTAAAACCTGGATGTAGTCTCCGTGTGAACATGTTTATTTCTGCTGTGAAGTTGGACATTTGGACTTTTAGAGACTGACTCACTTCTGGAGCCAGCCTCTAGTGGACGAGAAGAAGAACTGCACGTCCTGTTGGACGTTGAATTCACAGTCACTGACTAACAAAGAGAGCTCCACACAGAAAGACCTTGGGCGGATTGCTGTGAGGCGACAGCACAAACAGCGCCGTGCTGTTGACGATGACGTCTGATGAAATAAAACGAAAACCGCAGCCTAGCAACGACTCCTCAGACACACAATGGTCCAGGAAATCGGTCCGGCGAATTCATTCCGACTCCCAGCAGGAAAACTTCAATCTAATGTGAGAGAAAATGAAATGATAGCGGCGGTAACGGAGGCGACGCGAGCCGCACAAACACACTCATGACTGACGTGTGCGGCCGAGCGACAGAAAAGCATCATGATGAAAAAAGGTCAGAGCAATTACATAAACAACTATTTATGTCATAATCTGAATGAATCATCTTGTATGAGCCACGGCGTCTTCACTGAATTCCATTACGTAAAAGCGAGTCTATTAAAAAGGTTCCTCAGCCAGTGCTCCTCAGGCAGGAGATTTTCAAAACATAAAGGCCTCTGCAGAAAAGCTCCTCTCGTCTCCTGTCTAGACAGCCAGAAACGATCTGTGCCTCTTAAAACTGTGCTCCAGCTAATAAGTCCTTATAGGTTATCCATAAATCAAAAGTTAATTCTCAAGTTCAGAGCGAGGAGGAAAAAAAAGAGTGGACATCTTTGAATTCCACTTAAACCTCTGCTAACGTTCAGCAGAAGGAACATTACAAACTCCCTCTGAGAGACTGCTTCACTGATCCTGGTGGAGCTGGATCACATGTTATGATTCGTTAGCCGATGCAAGCTCAGTCTGTTAGCCCGGGCAGGGAGTGAGAGCTGGTGTCGCGCCAGAACAGGAGCTGGCAATGCAACCGAGCTCAGCAGCTTCTCATGGCAGAAACAAGAGGACGCTGACGGAGGAAGCCGAGAAGAGAAAAGAAGTAGCCGCCGCACAGTAATGTAAACGGCTGCAAACCGTAGCTGCTGTTTCAAAGCAGGAGCTTTCAATGCCAACCAGTGTCGTGCCAGAACAGGAGCTGGGCAAGCAGGCAAAGCAACCAGGCTCAGGAACCCCTATGGACATAATGGCAGAGGAGGACGTTGACGGAGGAAGCTAAGAGGAGAAAGGAGTGACTAATCAAGGAGTCGCTGCATGGTAATGTAAACTGTAGCCGCTGTTAGTTAGTTAGTTAGCTTCAATACACCAGTGTTGTGGCAGAACCGGAGCTGGCAGAACGGGCAATGCTTCTATGGACATCGCTAATGGCAGAGGCTAAACTAAACAAGAGGAAAGAAGAGGAAAGAGTGACTGATCAAGTAGCCGCTGAGCTAACATTAGCTAACAGCAGCTACAGTTAGCTGTAACGTTACTCTCTGGACTGGGAGCTCAGAGGAGGAGCCTTCAATGCACCAGTGTCGTGCCAGAACCGAAGCTCGGCAAGCAGGCTCAGCAGCCTCCATGGACATGATGGCAGAGGAGAAGAGAGTGAAGAGGACGCTGACGGAGGAAGCTAAGAAGAGAAAAGGAGAGAGTGAGCGAGCAAGAAGCCGCCGGACAAGAGTAAATGTGGGACTGACTTTTAGTGGTTGGTGAGAGCTTGGTGAAATAAAAGGATGAAAGACAGACGCCGAGCTGGGCTGTTAGACGAACAGATGTGTGATATTATGAGCTGTTCACACGCTTGACGAAACTTATTTCACAATATTACAAAGAGGAAGTCGTGGCTATCTAAACGTTTCACACGTCGACCGCAGCGAGTGCAAGAGGAAGGAGGGCAGAGGTGGTTTGGCATCATGACGACTACATTATACAACACGTAGCACGTTAAACTTCACGCGTTCGCAACCCTGTCAGCCAATCATGGCCCAGTATGCAGCTTAAACAAGTGATGCAGACACCTGATGCCTCCAGTGCGCACATAGTTCTGTTTGTGCCTCAACTCTCTGATTTACAGAGTTTCCTGATGGACAGTGAAGTAAACTGCTGCCAAATGTAGCTGCTGTTAGCTCAGTTTGTTAGCCAGAGTCTAACAGGCTGTGAGTTCAGGGGAGTGTATTTATTCACACCGCTAGCAAAAAGAGCTTTAGAGTGTTGGGAGGAGGAGGTTTTCACAGTGTCGTGCCAGAACCGGAGCTGGACAATACATACGTTAGCATCATGGATCGCGTTAGCTGCTCAACTCGTTTGCTAAGCTATAAATAACTTATCCACTCGTAGTGTTTACTAGTGATAAGGCTAGCAGGTAAACCAGGAGTCTGCACGAATCAGCTGACGTTAGCTAACACGTTAGCTAGCTAGCAGTTTGTCTGCGTTAGCAAACATGTTAACGTTAGCCAGCTAAAACCACAATATGACAACATGTTTCACATGCGCTGCAGGAATGTTAGCTTTGACTTTGGACTAACGTTAGCTAGTATTGCACACTGGGCGCAGTGCCGGTGTCGTGCCAGAACCGGAGCTGGCAGAGCGGGTAATGCAACCGGGATCAGCAGCTTCTATGGACATGATGGCAGAGGAGAAGAGAGTGAAGAGGACGCTGACAGAGGAAGCTAAAAAGAGAAAAGAGTGACTAAAAAGTAGCCGCTGCATAGTAATGGAAAAACTGCCTTTAATACACCAGTGTTGTGCCAGAACCGGAGCTTGCAGAGCGGGTAATGCTTCTATGGACATCGCTAATGGCAGAGGCTAAGCTAAACAAGAGGAAACTAAGAACGGGAAAGAGTGACTGATCAAGTAGCCGCTGAGCTAACATTAGTTACTCTCTGGACTGGGAACTCAGAGCAGGAGCTTTCAATGCACCTGTGTCGTGCCAGAACCCGAGCTGGGCTCAGCAGCCTCTATGGCAGAGGAGAAGAGAGTGAAGAGGACGTTGACAGAGGAAGCTAAAAAAGAGAAAAGAGTGACTAAACAAGTAGCTGCTGCATAGTAAAGGAAAACTACAGTTAGCTGTAACGTTACTCTCTGGACTGGGAACTTTTTTAATGCACCAGTGTCGTGCCAGAACCGGAGCTGGGCTCAGCAGCCTCTATGGACATAATGGCAGAGGAGAAGAGAGTGAAGAGGATGCTGACAGAGGAAGCTAAAGAGGAATTCTGGATTCCTGTTATTCAGCATCAGCTGGCCTTAAGTAGATAACATGTTTCAATATCAAACGGCCTCTTCTACCTGTGCTTTGTTCAAATTCATGTAAACACAAGCCGCTCGTTAAGGAGACCTTGTCCTGGAGCTTTAATTAAGACTCGGCTCGTCTTGTACAATAAAAGTGGACCACATGTTCCTCAGCAGCTCGCTCTCCTGTTATAATGCCGTCACATATTAAACACTGTGATATCTTAAGCCGTGCATGATATTACCGATATCATCAGAAACCTCACGATCTCTTCTTTCATCCCTGAACGTAGTTGCCTGGATTTCTGGCGCGGCTCCGGGTTGACTAATCGGATTAACAATGTAAGACCTTGTACAGGGTCCGATGGCGTTTTAAGGATTAAGAGCAGCGTCAGTCACCGCTGCAATGTTTCTGAGGCCGACGGCAGGAGGACGTCCACGCAATCGACAAGTTTCTGAACGCCATGCGGCGAATCTGGAGGGATTAACGGGAGAAATTCCTCAACATCAGCTGCTGAAACAAGGTCATACAGGAGGAGGAGACGAGGAAGGGAAGGGTGGAGGTGGAGGTGGAGGTGGAGGTGGAGGTGCTGCGGGGCGCTCCACCTGGATTTGTGGGTTAAAACTGTTTTTAGTCACAACAGCAACAAAGAAAGTGGATGGAGACGAGACGAGGAGGAGGAGGAGGAGGAGGAGGCAGGTTACAGGAGACAGGCGAGGTATTTTCAGAGCCGGGCTCTGATTCACACACACACACACACACACACACACACACACACACACACACACACACACACACACACACACACCAGGAAACGCTGTTTGTCTGTGTGAGCGCCTGCAGCTTTAAGATTTTCACGGTGAGTCAGTCAGGTAAAAAAACTGACGACAATAAAGTCATTACAGTGAAAAGCTGAAAGGGATTTCTCATCCAGCCGACCTGTTGTTACGATTTGTCTTCAGGGAGTGGAGGACACACACACACACACACACACACACACACACACACACACACACACACACACACACACACACAGTATATGACGGGGGCCGCACCTTAATGCAGCCCAGGTGAAACAGTCCAAGCTACACTTACAAGCTCAAATGGAGACTTTTAACTTTTAACATAGCAATAATATAAAAAGTTCCTCTAACGTCCACCTGAGGCTGGCTCCAGAAGTGAGTCAGTGTCCATAAGTCCCCATGTCCAAATGTCTCTATACCTCAGTGCCACCAAGTATAAACACAGTATTCATCCACAGATGTAACGGAGGGGAAAAGTTGTCAGTCCTGCCTCTGATCTGAAGATCAGTCGAGCTGAATTACGCCTGGTTGCTCAAACACGCCACCTGTAACCACACCCACCTGTCAATCAAAGCATCCACGCTCTTAATCCTGCATAACTTTAAGCCTTAATATAATGTGAACAGGTGAGTTGTATATAAATTCACCCTCAGTACAGTTGTCATGAACGGGGAAATTAGCTACAGAGACCAAAACTGTTTTTTGTACCAGGCTGTAAACATGTTTATTTCTGCTGTGAAGTTGGACATTTGGACATGGGGACTTATGGAGACTGACTCACTTCTGGAGCCAGCCTCAGGTGGACGTTAGAGGAACTGCACTTCCTGTTGTTGGCTTAGGTTAACATCCACAGAAACATTAATATAATAAATATAATAAATATAACTGCACACTGGGACAGTCTGAGCTCTGCAGCCCGGCTCGGCTCCCATGTGGGGCCCTCCAGGAGTCCTTGAAGGGTCTTCAAGGCACCTTCCATGAAGTTCACTTCAACTCCCAACAAGTCCGCTCAGACAGATTAACACACACAAGAATGACTGGTATGCTCATTGAAGTCCTCAACACCACCACCACCTCCAACACCACCACCTCCACCTATCATGGACACCAAACATCCACAACGATCCTCCACGGAGCTCAAACACGGAGCACCGCCGAGCCGAGGCAGTTTGAGCCCGACATGGAGCTCCAGCAGCGGGCACGCATGTCTCCAGACTTCCCTGAACTTTGTGGGAGTTCACTCGAGACTTTTTCCAGCAACAACAGAAAAACAGCGACGCGTCTGTTTCACTCACCCACTCCGTACTTCTCTTTCTTAGTGGGGATCCAGCGGGTCATTGCGGGCTGGATGCGTGACAGCTGCGGGAGAAATAAATAACTATATACAAAAAAAAGGCTGAACGAGGACGGGGTGGAGGACTCTGCGCGTCCTGGACTTACAGTTCCGCCATGACTTGTGGACGGGGAGGAGGGAGGAGGGAGGAGGCGCACGGCCGGAGCGCAGGAGAGGCGTGAACCAGCACGAGCCTCCAAAACAACCCCCACCCACGAGCCAGATCCAGATCCAGAGTCAGATCCAGAGCCAGAGCCAGATCCAGAGCCAGATCCAAATCCAGATCCAGATCCAGATCCAGCACACATTCTGGGAATTGTGTCCATGTTGCGTCATCAATAATCGATCAGCTGGTTATTGTTTGATCGCACTCGTGACGTCATCATGTGACTACAAAATATTTATTAATTATATTTAATGACTCTGAACGTGTTTTCAAAATAAACTGACTTTTACTTGAACAAAATATTATTATTATTTATTTATTTAATTTATTTATTTTGTCTTTCTATTAATTTCTACTTTTTTAAAAATGCTTTTACTTTAATATTCTATAATTTATTAGTTTTTTTATTTTATTATGTTACTTAATTTATGTTATTTTATGTTTTTTATTTTATGTATTTTTATTGTATTATTTATTTTTTGTAGTTTTATTTATTATTTTGACTGACTGATGTTGAAACCTCCACCTGTGACTGGCGGAACCTCCACCTGTGACTGATGTTGAACCTCCCACCGGTGCTGACTGATGTCTGAACCTCCACCTGTGACTGATGTTAACCTCCACCTGTGATGATGCTGAACCTCAACCTGTGACTGAGGGGGGTGGTGAACCTCCACCGTGACTGATGTTAAACCACTCCACCTGTGACTGATGCTGAAACCTCCACCTGTGATGATGTTAAACCTCCCCTGTGACTGATGTTGAACCTCCCCTGTGACTGATGTTAACCTCACCCTGTGCTAGAACCTACCTGTGATGCTGAAACCTCCACCTGTGACTGATGCTGAACCTCCACCTGTGACTGATGTTAAACCTCCACCTGTGATGCTGAACCTCCACCTGTGACTGATGTTAAACCTCCACCTGTGACCGATGCTGAACCTCCACCTGTGACTGATGTTAAACCTCCACCTGTGACTGATGTTGAACCTCCACCTGTGACTGATGTTAAACCTCCACCTGTGCTTGATTCTGAACCTCCCTGTGACTGATGTTGAACCTCCACTGTGGACTGATGTTAAACCTCCACCTGTGAACTGATGTGACTGATTACGCTACCTGCCACCTGTGACTGATGGTTAAACCTCCACTGTGATGCTGAACCCCACATGACTATGCTGAACCTCCACCTGTGACTATGTTTGAAACCTCACTCTGTGATGCTGAACCTCCACCTGTGACTGATGTTAAACCTCCACCTGTGACTGATGTTAAACCTCCACCTGTGATGTTAACCTCACCTTGATGTTGAAACCTCCACCTGTGATGCTGAACCTCCACCTGTGACTGATGTTGAACCTCCACCTGTGACTGATGTTAAACCTCCACCTGTGATGCTGAACCTCCACCTGTGACTGATGCTGAACCTCCACCTGTGATGTTAAACCTCCACCTGTGACTGATGTTAAACCTCCACCTGTGATGCTGAACCTCCACCTGTGACTGATGTTGAACCTCCACCTGTGACTGATGCTGAACCTCCACCTGTGACTGATGTTGAACCTCCACCTGTGATGTTGAACCTCCACCTGTGTGTGTCGTGGATCTTGTGTGATCGTTGTCTTCCTCGTGTTATATATCTAAATCTTCCTGTTATAATTTCTGGTCTTCACTGTGAGTTGGTTATCTCAGGGTGGAGTGCGGGTGGAGCAGCTTCCTCTCAGCGTGGGGTCACTGGAGTGTCTCCACACACTGTTTACACACTCACACACATTTAAACGAGCTGTGCAGATGATTACAGACGAGCGGCGGCAGATAATTGTGTCTGGTCTCGTCCATCAGCGAGGCTTTCATTTAAAGTGTCACCTCCTCCGGCCTGTGAGCCGGCTGCAGCTGCTGGCTCAGGTCTGGTAGCCCACTTAGCCTTTTGTTTGCCCATCATGTGTTCCCCCTGCTGCTGCTGCCGGTCAGCCAAATGGTGCTGTCAATAACGCCTCAGACATCCCGAGCTTCTGTTGTTCCCTCTGACAGTGTGATGTCTTCACGCATTGTCGTGTGGCTGCTTTAAAAACACAGCTTGTGGTGAATTATCACCGACAGAACAATCTGATGGAAAGCTATTATTGAATCTTATTATTTGGACAAAGTGTCCAACACATGGCAGCTGCAGAATATCAGCATGAGCCAGAACTATAATCAAGAAAGCAGGAGATTAAATATAATAACACACATGATGCACAGTCCTGTCTGAGAAGCTGCAGCAGTGTGTCGACTCTGATTATTTCGGTGTGAGCTGCAGGTGCTGAGTGTTTGAATTTAAATCTGCTCGTGCCCTTTTCACCTCCCAGTTCTCCTGAAATCCTTCAGCAGGAATCTCTCATGCTTCCTATCAAATATGAAGACTGGCTTTTGGGCTGAAACGAAACAAAAAAACAACAAATCAAATCTGCAAAAAGGAAGGCAACATCGCCACCAACTGACCGCTCCGTGCTATTGCACACCCGAGCAGACAGCCTGACACTGTGTACAGATACTTAACTGGAGCTGTGTGCATTAGCATGTGTGACAGTTTGACAGGTGGAACTCTGCAGGAGGAGTTGGTGTGGGGTTGAAGACAGGCTGCGGGAACATGCAGATGTGTTGGGGAGGTAAACATGTGGATACAGAGGAGTGAGTGGGCTGCAGGTATTTGAGGTGAAGTTGAGTTTCTGTTTACTTCACCTCAGGGCTTAAAACAATAAAGAACACATCATGATTCAGATCAGGAGCGCGCACGGATGATTTAAATCATTTAAATAATAAAGTTTTATATAGCAGCACAGCTTTACTTCACAAGAACAGGCAACTAAACAACCACCGTGCACACTTCGACAGTTTAAAGAATGGACGGCGTATCCAGCTCAGTGTGGTGGCCATGTTTGTAGTCCTATCTTTAATCTAAGAATCTGCAAAGACGTGGATCATCAGGCTGAATGACGCCTGGCTGCTCAAACAAACCACCTGTCAATCAAAGCGTCCACGCTCTTAACCCTGCATAACTTTAAGCCTTAATATAATGTGAACAGGTGAGTTGTATATAAATTCACCCTCAGTACAGTTGTCATGAACGGGGAAATTAGCTACAGAGACCAAAACTGTTTTTTGTACCAGGCTGTAAACATGTTTATTTCTGCTGTGAAGTTGGACATTTGGACATGGGGACTTATGGAGACTGACTCACTTCTGGAGCCAGCCTCAGGTGGACGTTAGAGGAACTGCTACACAGAGAAATCTCTTAAATACATGTTTACAATATTTCAAATGAGAATAAACGATGAGATCACTGGAATGTAACTTTAAATAAGGTTTGTATTTCTTGTAATATTTAGTTTCAGATGCACGCAGCGTTCAGCATGTACGTCTGTCGTCCTCATCAGGAGAACCACTTTGACGCCACATCAGCTCCGGTTCTTGACCCGGTTCAATAAATATAGGCCGCCCCGTGTGTGGAGGCTATAGTCCTCGCTGCAGCTGACCCTGGTTCGAATCCCGCATCAGACGGCTAATTTACTCACTGCTCCCTGCTTCCTGTCTATCTTCAGCTGTACTATCAATAAAGGCATAAAAGGCCAAAAAAATAATCTTTACAAAAAAAAAGAAATACAGACGAATCTCGCTGAATATGTTCTGAGGTGGTACGTGGTGTAAAAAGTTAGAGAAACACTGAAGTATGTAATAAATACAGATTTAAAATTACACTCAGACAGTTCTCTGAATAAATAAAATGATAAATCATAAATAAATGAATAAATCTACCCTCTGAAATACAAAGTTTAAAATCTTCATGTATCTTTGTGAAACAGGCTCCATAATATCCTCTATCTATTATCCTCGTGTGTGTTTTATTGTTTCACAGTTGCACAAACATGAAGCACACTGATCATCATGTGTATGAAAGCTTGACCTGCCGTGACTCACGACACTCAGTGAACTGTGAGGAGCTCTAATGCTTCAGAGGCTTTCCGAGTGGTCCGGTCTCTAAACACTCTGGTTATAGCCCCCGCTGAGGCGTTCAATTCCTGAGACAAAGGCAGACAAAAAAGGCCTAATGGATTTATGGGTCCGCTGCCAGGACCCGCATGACGCCAGAGGCAAAGTGGGCCCCAGCATCCACCTGGCTCTGGCAGAATCAGGTAATAGCCCGTTAGGTCGATGCTCTATCTGCTGCAGCACAAGGGCTCCATGTCCTCGGGCACAGTTTGATTTGCAGTTAGTGCAACTTTTCAACTTTCACACACTGTTCTGTTACACTGATGTTTGTCTTCATTAACATAAACCTCTACGGTTTGTTACCGTAATGAAAATCTCTTCTAATATTACAGTAAAAGGACGTTACCACTGTTGATTTCCTAAATAAGTTGGTGTTTTATTCCATATTTTAAAATGTCTAACTGCTATGACATGTCCATCACAGTAAAAGACCGTAAAATATGCCATTAAATGAAATATTACAGTGTTTTACTGCATAATTAACAGTCTCTGATATAAAATACAACTTTATTCAGTTTAAATTCTCTTAAAATCTTTTAGTTTTTTCCATAAAATATAACTGTGTTTTGTTTTTCAGCTGTGGTTGCCAGAATTTTCTCATAATAAATAGAAAATAACCTTTTCTAATATTACAGTAAAAGGATGTTAGTACTGTAGATTTCATGTTTATGGTTTTATTCCATATTTGAAGATTTGATGGTGAAAAACTGTCAAACCAGTGACAGTGGCAGTGCTTTGCAGTATAATTAATATAAAGTACTACCTTCAAATGGTGTATAAATGACGATTTTGTAGTATGACACACAGTCATACCTCTTTTACTGTCATGGTTTGGTTTGGCAGACATTTCATTGCACAGTGCATGGTTACTGTGTGAAATCTATATTTTTCTGCCCTTGTATTGATAATCTTTGTACGTTCATTCCATCTTTTGACGGTGAAAGGCTCAGCCGTGCTGGATGAACTGTTATTTTTGCACAGAAATGTTTCAGACTGAAGAATTGCAGACGTGATATATGTAGTTTTAATGCATGCGATCACAGACTGAGTCTTCTCCGGGTGAGTTGGGGTTACAACATTTATATCCACGAGTCTAACATCTCATTTCCAGGTTGTGATGCATGAGGAAGGACGTGCCCCGAGGCTCCCCCGTTTGTCTCCATCTGACTCAGTGAAGCTTTGCTCCTTGTACCCCTGCAGTGGTGTACGTAAGGCCATCTGAAGACTGTACGGCACACCAGGAGGAGACGGGAGTTATTTTTAGAGGGAGACATCGGCCCTGTCTGTCGTCTTCCAGGCCAACGTGAAGTCTTTTAATTAGGCGATTCTCTGAGATCAGCAGAGGGAGCCACAACTCTTATCAGAGACTTCCTTTTCTTTGTGGCTGTGTGACAACAAAGAAGGCAGACTGCAGCGTGACTGTCTGGACCCGGGCCGGACCGAACCCACCCAGACTGATTTAAAAACCCATTATCAGGACGACAAGGAGAGAGTTTCATCTTCAGCTCTGGTGTTTGCTCTGCCCCTCCGCAGGATTCATTAAAAGATTCAACAGACTTTTTGTTTGCTCCATTTTTCATGAGCTGAAGTTAAAGTTCTCAGACTTCTGAAGGTTTCTTTCTTTCTACAGATCCGGCGTTAGCGAGCACTCCTCCTGAGCACAGGTTATCCATCCACCTGACAGGTGTGTCTGATCAAGGTGCTGATTAAACCGCAGCTTCGTCCTGGACTGTCACAATAAAAGACCGCCCCGAAAAGTGCGCTCTTATCTTGAAAAGACTGAAATATGGCTGTAAAACACAGGACTACAGGCAGTGCTGTCAAGATCAACTAAACCAAGACCAAGACAAGACTGACAGAGTCAAGACCAAGAGCAGAGTGTATCAAGACCAAGACAAGACCAAGACTTTGAGGGGTTGAGACAAGACCAAGACTTTGAGGGATTGCGACCAAGTCAAGACCAAGACCAAGTCAAGATCAAGAGCAGAGTATGTCGAGACCAAGACAAGACCAAGACTTTGAGGGATTGAGACAAGACCAAGACTTTGAGGGGTTGAGACCACGTCAAGACTAAGACCAAGACTTTGAGGGATTGCGACCAAGTCAAGACCAAGACCAAGACTTTGAGGGATTGCGACCAAGTCAAGACCAAGACCAAGTCAAGACCAAGAGCAGATTATGTCGACACCAAGACAAGACCAAGACTTTGAGGGGTTGAGATAAGACCAAGACTTTGAGGGGTTGCGACCAAGTCAAGACCAAGACCAAGTCAAGGGGTTGAGACCAAGTCAAGACCAAGACCAAGACTTTGAGGGATTGCGACCAAGTCAAGACCAAGACCAAGTCAAGACCAAGACTCTTTGAAACTCTTTGGGTGAAGTGTGGTTGAGTCACCTTGTTAAGCGTTGCTGATTTGGTTGATGTCTGGTCTGATGACAGGTCTTAAGACCAAATCTGATCTCGAGTACTATAGTTCCATTTCTTTCTGACTGGTTGGCACTCGTTGGCTGAATGTCAGGGTAAGCCAATTAAAAGTGGGTCATGACTTCACCCTCCTGCGGGAATAAACTGGTAACCTTGTGCAGCCTCGTGTAGCTCGGTGATAAGACTCAGCGTGTTGTCAGGTGGATGGATTATCTCGGCAGAGAAGAAGTGCTCACCAACACAGAAACAAACTTGTGAACGTTTGAGGGGAATAAATCTCCTCTGTGCAGAGACGAAGCTTTTACAGCGTTTACCTGAACGCCTCATGAAAAACCGAGCCAAAACTAAAAGAATGAATATTTCTGTATGTGTAAATAAATGTGTTCACCTCAGCAACAGTAACAGAGAAAGACCTGGACCAGGACGACCTGCTCGACGTGAGTGAGTACAAACGCTGACTCTGGTTTCTGACGCTGACTGTATTCTGTTACCCCATGAAATGTAATATATGTTTGTAATGATGGAGGATGGACAATGTTTCAGTGTTTGTGCTGCCGCCTGGCTTATCGCCACCACACCTGCATCCAACCAACCCATGACCTCACCTTCCAGACCTCAGGGTGCGGTCCAACAGTCAGAAAAATGAGCTCTAAGTCCTTTCTAACCACTTCTCCTGAAGGAGAGGACAGATGTGAAGGAGAGGAGATGAGGACAGATGTGAAGGAGAGGAGATGAGGACAGATGTGAAGGAGAGGAGATGAGGAGTTAGGAGACGACTAGACTACGTCATGAAGCGACTGTGAATGTTGTTGACGTGATCTGTGGTAAAACTACAAAGTCCAGAAGATGGACTACAAAACGCTCACAGAGATCCTTCCTAGATCCTAGGAGATAACAAAGGAAGCGTTGAAGCTCGCATCATGACGGACAGGTGAACACTCAGTGAGGAACCTTTATGAGACAAACGGACTCTTGGACCACACCCGTCATGTCAGGTTGTTCTGTCTCATTGGACGTGTGACGAGTCAAAGAGCTGCTCTGTGATTGGTTTATTCCTGAACACTCTGACAGACTCACCTGTAGGAGGCGATGTCACTGACTCATGTTCAAAACGTCCTGAAAATCTTTCAGGTATCTGCCACGTCCAGAAAAACCTCCAGACTCTGGATCTGCCACGTCCAGCCCGGTCCTGTCGTCCTCTCTCATCCTCACAGGCCTATCTCCATCCTTCCCTCCATCCTCCCTCCATCCTCCCTCTTCCTCCCTCCATCCTCCCTCCATCCACCCTCCATCCTTCCCTCCATCCGTCCATCCTCCCTCCCTCCATCCTCCCTCCATCCTTCCCTCCATCCTTCCCTCCATCCTCCCTCCATCCCTCCATTCTTCCCTCCATCCTTCCCTCCATCCTCCCTCCACCTTCCCTCCACCTTTTCTCCATCCTTCCCTCCATCCTTCCATCCTTCCCTCCATCCTCCCTTCCCTCCATCCTCCCTCCATCCTTCCCTCATCCTCCCTCCATCCTCCCTCCATCCCTCCCTCCATCCTCCCTCCATCCTCCCTCCATCCTTCCCTCCATCCTCCCTCATCCTCCCTCCATCCTCCCTCCCTCCATACTTCCCTCCCTCCTCCCTCCATCCTCCCTCATCCTCCCTTCCCTCCATCCTTCCCTCATCCACCCTCCATCCTTCCCTCCATCCTCCCTCTATCCCTCCATCCTTCCCTCCACCCTTCCCTCCATCCTTCCCTCCATCCACCCTCCATCCTTCCCTCCACCCTTCCCTCCACCCTTCCCTCCATCCTTCCCTCCATCCTCCCTCCACCCTTCCCTCCCTCTGACACAGTGTATGCCCACAAAAGGTGGAGAGAGGTGGAAGTTATAGGATTTTTTATATCTGTGTGACAGATGAAACTCGATATGTGAGAGATGAAATGTGATAAAAATAAAACAGCTTCAGCTTTGATGTGTCACGTTTACACCGTGCCCTCACACACACACACACACACACACACACACACACACGTATCACTGTGTGTGTGTGTTATCCTGCTGTAACAGTGCAGCAGTCTGTGGTGCATCATTAGTGAACTTTTAATCAATAAGAAAACATTAACAGTATTGCTGTCTCTTTCCTAGAAAGGTGTGTGTGTGTGTGTGTGTGTGTGTGTGTGTGTGTGTGTGTGTGTGTGTGTGTGTGTGTGTGTGCAGTAGAAGTCCTAATGATTAAACTGAGTGCTCTGTTGGACTGGCTGAACTGTAGCAGCAGCAGGAGGAGGTGGAGGAGGAGGTGGAGGGTAGTTTAGCTCGGGGAGGGGTGAACTGAGGACAAGGAGGACGGAGAACACGTGCAGCAATTATTTAATATTCTTAATTATAAAAAATGCCTCAAACAGAAGCTGCTACATCACCTCCACTCCTGTGGGTGGAGGGAGGATGGAGAGTGTCAGTTTGGGATTGCATCTCTGCGGACGCCTGAAGGAAGCCTCCAGCCTCTCCACCTCTTTACAGTCTGTCCTCTGTCAAGGTTTAGTGCACTGAGATTCATATTTCTCCTGCTATAACCCACCACCTCCAACCTCCTCCTCCTCCTCCTCCTCCTCCTCCACCCAACCACCAATGAAATACTGAAATTGCTCTCCCCTCTCGCTGTCCTGCGTCCAGTTGACACTTGGCCAGCTTCTTTGGTGCAGCAGCCTCTCGGAGGCTGAGTCATAAAAGGCTGCAGGGAGGAGGAGGAGGAGGAGGAGGAGGAGGAGGAGGAGGAGGAGGTCTGATTTATGGACGGAGGAGAGTGAAGCAGCAGCAAAAGAAAAACACACGGTGTCAGCTCGCTGATCACACACACACACACACACACACACACACACACACACACACACACACACACACACACACACACGCGACCTGCTGACTCGGAGATGAAGGCACAAAGACGTGTTGGACTGCTGGAAACGTGACGTAGTTCTCCATCAGCAGCTCAGACCTGCTGACTCTGCACAGACTCATCAACATGACATGAAGCAGAGGCTCTTTGGCTCTGCCATTAACCTCCATTAACTTTGAGCGTTTAGTTTTAAACCCTGAACAAAGTCTAAAGTAACAGCATCAGTCTGAGCTGGATGCATGTGTTTATGTTGAAGTCAATGAGGAGCCTGGAGGACACAGCTGGAGTTTGACAAGGCTTCAAGGCTTTATTCAAGTTTGCAGCACATGATGAAGTTAAAGCACTCAGTGAGGAATAAGGCATTTCAGACACAGGCAGTATTCAGCGAAGCACACAGGTGTTCATCACCTCCTGTCGTTCATCAATTTATCGATTAGCTTTTTATTAATTGTTAATATCGTCGCTGGTGGAGGAGCGTACATGCTGCACGCCGTACGCAGACAGCACCACCCTCGGCTAGCAAGCATTCAGGTTTACTCCTTTTTATCTGCGTCTTTCTCCTCCACCTCCTCCACCTCCTTCTCCTCAGCATCGTCGTCTTCTTTTTTCTCTCCTTCCTCGGCGCCCTCTTCCTCTTTCTTCTCAGCGTCCTCCACCTCCTCCTCTCCTTCTTCAGCTGGGGTCTCCTCTCCTCCTTCCCCCTCCTCCTCTCCTTCTTCTTGAGCTGGGGTCTCCTCTCCTCCCTCCTCTGCCTCCTCTTCCTTCTCCTCTTCTCCCTCCTCGGCCTCACCCTCTTCTTTTCCATGCGAGGAAGGAGAGAAGTTGGAGTTAATACACCATCAACGCACAAACACATGAAACAAAGTGAGCACACTAACCTTCTTCAGCTGCTTCCTCTTCTTCTTTCTCCTCCTCTTCCTCGGCTTCTTTCTCCTCTACCTCCTCCTCCTCCTCTTCTCCCTCCTTCTCTTCCTCTTCAACCTGCTCCTCCACCTCCTCCTCCTCCTCTTCTTCTTGTGGAGGGCTGGCCTCCGCCTCCTGTGCTCGGTTTGCGGTTATTGTCTCCTCCGTGGCGAGCGGTGAGGTGTAGAATCGAGAGCTCAGCATGTACGGAGCTGCAGAGCTCAGCTGGGTCTGCATGGAGAACTGAGTTCTTCCGTAGTACGGAGAGGCGAACATGGTGGATGCCGGCACCGCCGCCACGCTCAGACGGTTTTCCTCGCCTTCGAGGAGCTTCCTGAAACAGAAGCAGACACGTGACGAGTCAAAGAGACGCTCAGGGATTCATTCATTCATCAAAACACTGACGGACGCTCACCTGTAGGCGGCGATCTCGATGTCCAGGGCCATCTTCACGTTCAGGAGGTCCTGATAATCCTTCAGGTACCGAGCCATGTCGTTCTTGTTGGCCCTCAGCTCGTCCTCCAGCTGAGCGATCGTGTCCTGTGTGGAGAAGATAAAGGAACATGTCAGTGACAGGTTATGTGGATGGTTATCGTCTGGTACCGGTTCCTCACCTGCAGTGCAGAGATCTCAGCGCTCTGCTTCTCCTCCACGTCCTGCAGTTGGTTCTCCAGAGCTTGGTTCATCTCGCGGCAGGCGTCGATCTCCAGCGTCTTGGACTTGAGGAGCCGGCGGTACTCGCTGGCTTCATCTTTGGCGTTGCGTGCACTCTCTGTGCCGCGAGCGCTGCCCACCGTCATCACGTTCATCTTGCTGCAGAACCATTCCTCGGCTGACTGGAGGTTCTGTTGGGCCAGCTTCTCGTACTGGGCTCGGATGTCGCGGAGGGCGGCGGACAGGTCGGGTTTGGCGACCTCCATCTCCACAGACACGTCAGCGCTGTACTGTATCTGGGCCTGCAGCTCTGCGATCTCGCTCTCGCAGAGGCGCTTCAGGAAGGCCAGCTCGTCCAGCAGGGTGGAGACTCTCTTCTCCAGCTCGGCCCGGGCCAGCGCAGCCTCATCCGCCCCCTTCCTGGCATCCATCAGCCTGCCCTCCGCCTCCTCTCTGCCCAGCACTTCGTCCTCGTAGCGCTTCTGCATGTTCCTCAGCACGTCCTCCATCTCGTCCCTGTGGTGCTGGGCCGCCTGCTTCTCATGGCGGGCCTCTTCCACGGCGGCACGGAGCTTGCGGATCTCGTGCTCGTACAGGGCCCGGATGTTGGACGGCTCCACCTGCCTCTGCCTGAGCAGCAGGAGCTCGGTCTCCAGGAGCTTGTTCTGCTGCTCCAGCTCATGGACCCTCTCGATGAAGCTGGCGAAGCGGTCGTTCAGGTCCTGGAGCTCGGCCTTCTCCTGGGTCCTGATCACTTTGAACTCGGAGCTGACCTGGGCTGCTTGGTCCAGGCGGAGCTCGGTTGCAGCTGCAGACCCCGGAGCAGAAGAAAAGGTGGAGTAGCTGGAGATGGCTCGGGTGTGCGTCGGATAACTTCTGCGTGAAGATGCGTAGGAAGTCATCGGGGCGGCGTGGCTGATGTAGGCGGACCTGGATCCTATTCCTCCTCCACCTGCTCCATATCCTGCACCACGCACCACCACTCGCCTCTGGTAAGAGGAAGGGAAGAACGGGTCGTAGCCGATGGAAGTCATGGTGAGAGACAGGCGGCTCGACTGCTGACTGCACTGTGAATCTGCATTACTCCGGCTTTTATAGAGCCTGTAACGACTATGACGTAAGCGGTTCCTTTGCAGTCGTGCTGACAGAAGGAATTGATAATGGTGCCAGCCAGCCAGTCTCAGCCAAGGCAGAGAGAGATGGGTGGGGTGAGGAAGGTGGAGGAGGCGGGGATAAAGCAACAAGGGACTGCAACAGACTGAGGGTCACTGAGGACAAACGCCGGATAGAGTTACTCCCAAAAAAAAAAAAAAAACTGCAGAAGTTGTTGCAGTTTTTCATCAGGAATCCTGACAAAGACGGAACCGCCTGACGGAGGAGAGGTGGAGGAGATGATGATGCTCTGCTTCATCTGTCTGCTCTGTGATGATCAAAGTGTCACAATTAAATTCATCTTTTTAATTTAAAAATATCACATTTATCTCAGAGAAGAAGGATTATGAAATAAAGGTTTGCCCTCTGGTGGCTGTCTGCTCATCATGCAGAAGACTGAGTATTGATATGCAACATAATAATAAATTATTTACGCGTACTCTTCCTTGTTATTCCACGATTTATACGACTTAAACTGCATATTTAAACATGTTTTTGGTTCACAGGGTTTGAGGTCTGAATTTACTTATTTTAATTTATTATTTATTTCATTACTTTTTACTTTTGTTAGTTTTTATTTTTCTGTCTAATACATATAAATATTACAGGCTAAAAGCAATAGATAATAATAATAATAGATCACATCACCTGGTTGCTCAAACAAGCCACCTGTAACCACACCCACCTGTCAATCAAAGCGTCCACGCTCTTAATCCTGCATAACTTTAAGCCTTAATATAATGTGAACAGGTGAGTTGTATATAAATTCACCCTCAGTACAGTTGTCATGAACGGGGAAATTAGCTACAGAGACCAAAACTGTTTTTTGTACCAGGCTGTAAACATGTTTATTTCTGCTGTGAAGTTGGACATTTGGACATGGGGACTTATGGAGACTGACTCACTTCTGGAGCCAGCCTCAGGTGGACGTTAGAGGAACTGCTACACAGAGAAATCTCTTAAATACATGTTTAAAAGAGCAAATACAACAATATTTCAAATGAGAATAAACGATGAGATCACTGGAATGTAACTTTAAATAAGTTTTGTATTTCTTGTAATATTTAGTTTCAGATGCGTGTACGTCTGTCGTCCTCATCAGGAGAACCACTTTGACACCACATCAGCTCCGGTTCTTGACCCGGTTCAATAAATACAGGCCGCCCCGTGTGTGGAGGCTATAGTCCTCGCTGCAGCTGACCCTGGTTCGAATCCCGCATCAGACGGCTAATTTACTCACTGCTCCCTGCTTCCTGTCTATCTTCAGCTGTACTATCAATAAAGGCATAAAAGGCCAAAAAAATAATCTTTACAAAAAAAAAGAAATACAGACGAATCTCGCTGAATATGTTCTGAGGTGGTACACCACGTAAAAAGTAAAAAGTTAGAGAAACTATGTAATAAATACAGATTTAAAATTGACGTTAGAGGAACTGCAGGTTGTGTCATTTACAAGCTGCTTTACACTTTACAGTAAAATACTTTAAAACAACAAAAATACAACTTTACAATCCCTGACACCTGATTGGTCACTTGAAAACACCCCACCCCTCCACCCCTCTTTTGCTCCTTGCGCATTGACCAATCAGACGCGACGTTTAACAATTGGCGCGTAACAAACGTGACGTCGTGACGCACGCAGACAACAACAAAGGTCGATGGATAAATGGAGCGTGGAAGTTTCTCCGCGGCGGCGACGCTGAAGCCGGAATGAGCGGTAAGAGGCCCGGCCTCACAGGCCAGGGACACCCGGTGTAGCAACGACTGGCTAACGCGAGCTAGCTGACTGTATTAGCCCGTTAGGACGGAGAAACACCGAGCTGCTGCCCGGTGTGAGCCCCGAGTGAGCCCGGAGTGAGCCCGGTGTGAGCCCGGAGTGAGCCCCGAGTGAGCCCGGTGTGAGCCCGGTGTGAGCCCGGAGTGAGCCCCAAGTGAGCCCGGTGTGAGCCCCGTGTTAGGCTCTGCTGCTGCCCGGTGTGAGCCCGGTGTGAGCCCGGTGTTAGCCCGGAGTGAGCCCCGTGTTAGCTGTGCTGCTGCCCCGTGTTAGCCCGGTGTTTGCTCGGTGTCTGCCCGGTGTTAGCCCGGTGTTAGCTGTGCTGCTGCCCCGTGTTTGCCCGGTGTTAGCTGTGCTGCTGCCCCGTGTTTGCCCGGTGTTTGCCCGGTGTTTGCCCGGTGTCTGCCCGGTGTTAGCCCGGTGTCTGCCCGGTGTTTTCCCGGTGTGAGCCCGGTGTGAGCCCGGAGTGAGCCCGGAGTGAGCCCGGAGTGAGCCCGGAGTTAGGCTCTGCTGCTGCCCGGTGTGAGCCCGGTGTGAGCCCGGTGTTAGCTGTGCTGCTGCCCCGTGTTTGCCCGGTGTTTGCCCGGTGTTTGCCCGGTGTTTGCCCGGTGTTTGCCCGGTGTTTGCCCGGTGTTAGCTGTGCTGCTGCCCCGTGTTTGCCCGGTGTTTGCCCGGTGTTTGCCCGGTGTTTGCCCGGTGTTTGCTCGGTGTCTGCCCGGTGTTAGCCCGGTGTCTGCCCGGTGTTAGCCCGGTGTGAGCCCGGTGTTTTCCCGGTGTTTGCGGTGCTGCTCCCCGGATCAGGTCACACTGCGTCCGGACAAACAAGCAGAGCTAAGCTAACTAGGCTAGTTAGCTCATCCTAATTAGCATGTGTGTGTCAGGTGATGACACCTGTCTTATCTCTGTCAGGTGATGCTCTAATGAGCCTCGATGCTGCACGAGTTTAACGGACATTAAAGAGCCGGGTTTGGTGGAAGGACAGGCCGGGTTTGGTGTGTTGTTGACCGGATAAACTGCAGCAACACCCCGCAGCTAACCAGGCTACATCAGCCTCAGTCCAGGCTGTTATCCAGCTAACCAGGCTACATCAGCCTCAGTCCAGGCTGTTATCCAGGTGAAGTCCTGCACCTGCTCCACCTCCACCTCCACCTCAGCCTGGATGCAAACTGTCAGACTACTCTTACAGATCTGTCTCACCTCATTAAGGTGCAGTACAACGACACAAGGCTGTGTCAGGTTGATTGAGAAGCATCACTGTGTAGATAGAGGGAAATTCAAGCATGCAGCTGCATCATGAACGCACAGTAAACGCACAGTGAACTCACAGTAAACTCACAGTGAACGCACAGTAAACATTAATATTCTGCAGTAAACCTGGTCAGTGCAACAGAGAATAATGTTGTCAGTAGTTTATTGTTCTGTGTGTCAGTGAACCACATAAATAGGACGTACTACAATCGGAGCATGTGCATGTTTTGCAGACAGTCCTGTTAGATCGAGGTGTGCGGCCGTGCTCCTGTGACGGAGAGAAGATGCCGTCTGTCTCCTGAAGTCGGAAAATGTCCTGCACGGCAGTTCAGGGAGGGAAGATCATTATGAAACCGACTTCAGCTCCAGCAGACGAGCCGCAGACAGACTTCAGGGCGAGAGCTGCACCGCCTTAGGACAAAACCACGTCACCCCTGTCCTCCAGGACCAGGCCTCCTTCCTATCTCACTGACTTGCTCCATCACCACAATCCTCCGTTCATCTGATGCTAACCTCCTGACTCCACCACCTGGAGCCTCCTTCTTCTCTGTAGCTGCCCTCCTCTCTCCACCAAACACATCCGTGACTGTACCGACCTTCCAACATGCAAATCTCTGTTGCTTATAAACAATATGTAATTTTACTATTATTATAAAACTTTCAGAGTACGACAGAACGATGCATCACGTGTTATTACACCTGAGGGAGGCCTGGCCTGCAGACTGCAGCAGTGTAAAATCAGATTTAACAGAATATTTGAATCAGTCTCTGTGTGACAGACGTGCTGCTGCAGCAGGGTCGTGATCGCACTTTGTTCTGGCACCGCTCAGGAATAAATAATCAGTTTTTCCAAATGTTGTAAAATGAACGTTCAGCTCTGACAGCACACAGCTCCTCCACCCTCCTCCACCCTCTCTCCATCACGCACGGCTGCAGCAGAAACAAATGAACTAAACTGTGAATCTCTCTCTCTGCTCCGTTTCTACAGATCCAGTCAAACGCTGCAAACCGTGAAGGTGGGCGCTGATCTCCACGCGTTAAAATGGTGAGACGTTTACATATCGACGTATCGAGTTCATCCTGTGATTGTGCAGACTGCTCTGCCTCGACCACTCCCTGCTCCTCCTCCTCCTCCTCCTCCTCCTCCTGACATATATCTGCTTGCTAAAGCTGCTTTTTTTTTTTCTCGTGTTGCTCTTCACAGATTCGCATAGCAGCACTGAACGCTGCCTCGACAGCTGCAGACGAGTCTCAAGACCCGCTGCGGAGTAACAAGAGTCAGACAAAAGAGGCTCAGGTACCAGATGAATCAGCAATAACAGGCCCGTCCACTAACGCAGACGTTTCCTCCTCAGTACGTCTGAAACGAGTCGACTGATTCTTTCTTTATCTGTCCGCAGGAAGCTGAAGCGTTCGCTCTGTATCACAAAGCTTTAGATCTGCAGAAACACGACAAGTTTGAGGAGTCTGCCAAAGCTTACCATGAGCTCCTCAAAACGCCGCTGCTCAAAGAGGTAAAACACCACACCTGAAGTACTGCATGGTACTGTGTAATACTGTGTAATACTGTGTACCAGCACAGCGCTCTCACATCATCACCCCAATGGACCCTTCAGTCAGCGAGTTTACGATGTGAGATAACCTTATTTATCTTCATAATAACAACCAATGATGCAGAGCAGTTAAAATAATTACTGATTCATGATGACGAGCATCATTGGCTGGACAGGAGAGCGAAGGCTGACGTGTCGGCGGCCTGCGAGCATGGAGGAAGCGAGGCGAGAGAGGAGGATGCATCATGAACTCCTCTCACCTCCTGCAGGAGACTGTGGTGCCAAAATTAATGAGATAAGATGAAATCGGCTTTATCGATCTCACACCGGAGGAATTTCACTGAAAGCCGTCCAGTGAGCCCGTTTAGCGCCTCCGTCTTATCGCCCCCCGCGACAACGGGCGGTGCTCATGATCCACGTCTCCTTCTCCTCGCCTCAGCAGAGATCTCCAGCGTATCGTCTCCTGTTCTCGAGTGTTCGCGCAGTATAAACTGTCACTAATCGTCGTCGTATCCGGTGATGTTTCAGGCGATGCCCTCGGACGATCACAGAGTTGGTCTCAAGCATCCCGGACTGATGTTGAAATATTCAACTTTTAAAAACTTGGCGAGTATGTCAGCGACGCGGGACGATCTGGAGACCGCCATGGAGTTTTATCTAGAGGTAAAACAATAAAACGACGTTTATTTTTTGGAACATTTTCATGCACACACACACACAAACACACTTTGTGCTCTCTTCTGTTCTCAGGCCGTCATGTTGGACTCCACCGACGTCAACATGTGGTATAAAATCGGTCAGGTAGCCGTGCGACTCGTGCGTATCCCTCTGGCTCGACACGCCTTTGAGGAGGGGTTACACTGTAACCCGGACCACTGGCCCTGCCTGGACAACCTCATCACGATCCTCTACACACTCAGTGACTACACCTGTACGTAGCACATCATCACCTCCACCAGCTCTGTCCTCTGCAGGGAAGTGACTGTGTCATCTGTCTTTGTTTCTCAGGCTGTCTGTACTTCATCGCTAAAGCTCTGGAGAGGGATCACTGTTACACTAAAGGTCTGGTGCTGAAGGAGAAGATCTTTGAGGAGCAGCCGTGCCTGAAGAGGGACACCATGCAGATGTTCACCAAATGGTGACTCACGTTTTTATTCCAGCGAGCTCTGCAGCTCCGCTCGTTCACGTCACTAACGAACCTCGTTGTTTTACAGCGACATGTCCGTTCACTACGTGGAGGTGGAGAAAGAGGAGCGCGAAGCCATCGTGGAGGAGGCGCTAGACATGAGGAAGCGGAGACAGGCGCTCTCTCGACCAGAACCACAGCCGGACCTCGTCCTGATCCAGCCAATCCGCTGCCTCTCGTGAGTGGAACTTAGTTAAGAGCAAGTACCTGTTTGATGCAGGTGCTTTAACATGGTTATAGCACCTGTATCAACGAGACGCACACCCTCATCATGTGATCTTGCTTCATTAACTCACTGTTACTTTTCTGTCTCAGGTGGAAGCACGTCGGTGAAAGCCTTCTCGCCATGTACAGACATCAGACCACCTGTGAGCCTCCACGCCCGAGCCTCGGTCGCAGAATCGACTTGTCGGAGTACCGCGACCCAAACTTCCTCCAGAACCTCCCCCAGCCCAGCAGCCCCGTCAGTATGGGCCAGACCACGGTGCTGAGCAGCAGCCCCAGCTCGTCCCTGCCGCCGATGGCCTTACCTGAGCCGGCAGCTCTGCCCCAACCCGGCGTCCAGCCTCCAATTACACCCAGCCAGACCACGGTGGAGGTCACCACGTCTGCGCCGCCTGTTGGTGAGTTCTGCCCGCAGACGATGGTGAATATTTTCTGTCTTTAACAGCTGTATGACTGTTTTGTTTTTTTCCTGCGTGTTGACAGTGACAGCGATGGAAGTGTCGCTGACAGATAAAGTTAAGAAAGCTCCAAAGAGGAAGCGTGTGGTCGAAGATAGCGGAGAGACGGCGAAGAGACGCTCGGCACGTGTTCGAAACACAAAATGCAAGAAGGAGGAGAAGATCGACTTCCAGGAGCTGCTGTTTAAATACCTTCCCTCCAGGTGTGTCACCTGAACCACACACAACTCGTGCACACACGGCTCATTACTGTTCTGTTGGTGTAAAAACTCTCTGCTTTGTTTCAGGTTGAAGAAGTTTGATCCTGATAACGACGACGAGAGTTTGAGTAACCTGGAGCCGCAGTGTGACGGGAAGGAGGACATGCAGCCGCTGCACGGCAGCTGTTTGCCCGTCGACTCAGTCGAATACATGGAATCTGGTACGTGCCGCATCGTGGACGTGTATTTACAAAAAAAACACAGCCATCGTATTAAACCGCGCGTCTCCTCCTGCAGAGCAACAGGACGTCCACAGCTTCCTGCTCAATAACATGACAAACGGCGGCATACTGGAGCTGATGATGCGCTATCTGAAGGCCGTGGGTCAGAAGTTCCTGGAGGAGTGGCCTCGGGGGCTCGCCACCGTGGTGCTGGAGGTCTATCAGACCTGGAGGAAGCACAGCAGTGGACTTCCTAACCCTCTGCTACGTGACTGCAGCAACCAGCACATCCGGGTAAACACACAGGACTACATGAACGTCTGATGCCTGCAGAGCAGAGCTGCAGCAAGAAGTTCTGCAGACTCCAGGAAAGCTTTAGTCAATCAATCGATTAGTTATCAACTATTAAATAAAAGACCAAATATTCTGATAATCGAACGAGTTGTTTTGAAAGTCTAAATTCTGTAAATTCAGCTCTTCAGATGTGAATATTTCCTGTGGCAGTAAACTGAATATTTTTGGGTTGAGGACAAACAAGACGTTTGAGGACGTCACCTTGGACTTGGGAAACATTGTATGGACCAAACAACTAATCGATTAATCAGGCAATTAATCGATTTAAAGACGAATTCAAACGGGATACAGTGGCAGCCATTCATTTGAGTCTGGGTCATCCGTTTGAGAGTTGAGCCACCTCCGACTTTTGTAAAATTGCAGCACGGTGTCACCCTGCAGCCAATCAGACGCTTAGACTCGGTCAAATCTAAACTCTGATACTCGACCTGTTGTCTTCTGACAGTTTATTTCACGAAGCAGCTTCTAAATCTGAGCCTGACTGAAATTTACGCTGAAAAATAGAAACTCGAAGTTTGATTTAGTTTGTGTTGAGCGACGCAGACAGTGAATGAGCGAGCGGCGGCCTCGATAAAGTCGTTAATCAGCGTTCAACACAAACAGACTTGTAACCTTCTTTAAACTGAAACTATATTTTCTCACCAGAATCAGGCTCATATTTGACTCTGAGTGTTTGTATCTGCTGCGTGCACAGGAAATGTTGGCGATGAGTTTGGCCTGCATGGAGCTGCAGCTGGAACAATGGTCCCACAACAAAGGGAAGACTGGTACGTACCACTGAGTGCTGCGCTAAACATGCTGACTCACTGGATGAGGTAAATGTTCTTCTGTGGTGGAGCGACATGTTCACACTTGTCGTCTTTCCTCGTCTAGTGTCTCCCAGAAGAAGCAGCAGCAGCAGCGTCGGTCCCGGCGGTGATGCCGCTGAGTCCGAGTTCCCCGGGCAGCACTTCCAGGGCGATCTGCTGCTGCTGGCTTTAGGTTCGTCGCAGAAGGACCTGTTTGAGGACGGCTGGCTGGACGTCATGGTGCGCGTCTACTGGCTGAAGGCACGCTTCCTCGCCCTGCAGGTAAAGCCCAGATTTTGAAGTCGACTCTTTGATTATTTTTGAAGTCCTCTCAGCTCAAAGTCTTTGTTGTGTTTCGTCAGGGAGACATGGAGCTGGCTCTGGAGAGCTACGACGTCTGTACAGGCCTGCTGCAGAGCAAACCAAAGACCCCTGAAGGGAAACAGTACACCATCAGTCTGCCTAATCTGCGTGCAGATGCAGCCATCTCTGTGGAGGAGGTCAGTGTCACTCTGACTGCAGCAGAAGCAGCAGAGTTCAACTCTTTGACTGTTGGTTTCTGTTTTTGTGGACAGATTGACAAGCGGCTGAAGTCTCTGGAGCGTTGTCAGTCTCTGGAGGAGATCCAGCGTCTCTTTGAGGCTGCAGACTTTGAGTCTGTCGTGCGCCTCCTGCAGCCCACGCTGAATTACGGCAGCAGGAGTAAACCTCTGGAGTTCGTGAGCTCAGCACCAGAGCGACCTGCTCAGCTGATGCTCCTGCAGGTTAGATGCACATCCATTGAATATATTTATATTTCTCTCTCATACGTGATGACTGACGCTGCTTTTTGTAACTGTGGTCCAGAACTCGCTGTTGAAGAAGGAGGACCACCAGCAGTGTTTGGAGTGCAGCGAGCTGGCTCTGAACGAAGCCCTGCAGCAGCTCAACTCGGCTCCAAACACCTCCCCGCCCACTAAGGAGGAGTGGGTCAGCACCATCGTGAAGCTGCTGGACGGCATCGAGGTCTGCTTCACCAAAGACTCGGGCCTGCTCAGCAATGTGCCGCACTTCTCCAGCATGGCTCGCCTGGCAAACAACCTGATCCAGGTGAGAAAAGTGAAACTATGATGAGAAAGCGACGAGCTTTTGCAGGTTTTAAATCTACCGTGTGCTTCCTCTTTTTTGTTTTCAGCTGATCGATCTCAGCATGAGCGTTTCCGACGATCCGAAGGAGCCGTACTTCTTCTCGGTCGTGCCGTGGATCATCCTGTATCGCGTCATCAAACACGAGGAGGCTGCGTTCGACTGCATGCTCCGACAGCACATATCTATCGGGGACGATGAAGGTTTGTTCGCTTCCTGTTTTCACGTCTTTGGCCTCCCCTCTCTCTCGCTCTCGCTCTTGTGGCGTCTGACCCTGTAAAGTCTCTTTCAGATGACTCGGACACTCCCATGCTGCCCTCCTCCCTGATGCTTCTGAACACGGCTCACGAGTATCTGGGACGTCGATCTTTGTGCTGCAACTCAGACGGCGCTCTCCTCAAGTTCTTTGTAAGTTACAGCTACAGCTCTCTTTCACGTTAATATCGGCTGTGAACAGAATCATTGAAGAGTCAGACTGAGCTTCGTTCTTCTGTCTGCTGCAGGTTCAAGTTTTGGAAAAAGAACTCGCAGCTTCGTCCAAGAACGACTCTCATCCGTACAAAGAGGAGCTGGAGATGGCGCTGGAGCAGTGCTTCTTCTGCCTGTACGCCTACCCCAGTAAGAAGAGCAAGGCCCGCTACCTGGAGGACCACTCGTCTCCACAGGTCAGTCACTAGACACAAGCAGCGTGACCGATAAATGACGTGATTGAAACTATAAAACGACACGATTTAACTGAAAAGCAGCTGAGCCGCATGAAGAGGCCTCGAGGCTTTAACCACGATCACCTGCGCTGACAAACCTGCAGAAACAGACTGTTTGTTTGTTTGTTTGTTTGTTTGTTTGTTTGTTTGTTTGTTTGAGCGGGATGACGCAGGCGTGTGCCCTCGTCGACCCTCGCAGCGCACAGGAAGTCCACTTCATCCATTAGTGATGTTTAGTCGCCTCGCAGCTGTCGGATGGCGTTAATGACGTTAATTCACTGAGCTGCAAACATCATAACGAGGACTCGATTGGTCCAACAATACTGTGAGAGTTTAACCACTAGAGAGAGTCGCAGCACAGGAAGAGCTCTTGTGTTTTTGTAATACATGCGTCCGGCCACTAGGTGGGGTTCTTTCCCACAGCTGCAGGATGTCCTGATACTGTGTGTTCCTCTCTCAAACTGTGTGTCTAACGTGTGTGTTCAGGTGGAGCTGCTGTGGTCCGACGCTCTCTTCATGTTCCAGTACTTCAAACCGAAGTCGCTGCCCGAGTTCGACAGCTACAAGACGAGCACCGTGTCCGCAGAGCTGGCCAATCTGCTGAGGAGGTTCGCTGGCATCGCCCCCACGAGCGACGCCCCGACCCTCACCATGGATGAGGTGGCGGCCTACATCGAGGGCATGACGGAGAAGGTCAGCCCGTGGAGCCACGGCGGAGTCAGACACGCTGAACTTTAACGTTTTAAACTTTAAAGTTGCTCTCGTTCTCTTTCAGGCCCCATGTCTTCCTGAAGGCAGCGCTCCTGCTCCTCCAATCATTGATGAGATCTACTACCTGGTGGCTGATTATCACTTCAAGAACAAGGAGCAGTCTAAAGCCATCAAGTTCTACATGCACGACATCTGCGTGTGTCCCAACAGGTAACACGTTACAAAACACGGTTAGTCCAGAGTGACACGAGAAGCATCATCGTCTCTGTTCAGTCAGTCAGGGTGCCACAGGTGCCGGTATTTGGTGGACCAGAGGTGGAGTCAGACTGGAGCAGGTGTAGGTAGACTGTCAGAGCTGCTGGGGCGGTGATGGACTGCAGTGATCAGTGCACCGCTGTCCCAGAAATCACAAACCAGAGGCAGGAAAACCACCAAGGACGGAACGATCAGCGAGCCGCCTGCAGAACTGTCAGAGCCGGTAACCTTTAGTTTAGTCAGCTGACTGGCAGGCGAGGTTCAGACACTAAAAACACTGACATCTCGGATGCTGATGCCACCTGCTGGTTCACTCGTCTGACTCCAGATCAGGTGATAAATCTCTGCAGGCGAGCGAGCGACACCTGTCACGTCGTTTTCACGTTGTCATCTGAGATATTCGTAGTATAAAAATATCAATTACAGCCACTTTAGAGGCGGCGGTGACTCAGAGTGTAGGTACTCGGCTTGAGAAGACAATCAGGTGCGGTGACTTCACTGTATGAACCAGCTCGACCCCCCTCAGGCCATCTGGAACAGGCCCGGGGATCCACGAAAAACTGTTGGAACCACCTTCATGAAGCTGAGAATACGTCGTCTGCACAGAGCAGCTCGAGCTTACAGAAAGTCAGGAAGACTTTCAAAATAAAACAGATATTTAGAAGCACGTGGTGGTGGGCTAAAAGCTCCTGAGACTCGCTCACACTCTGTTGCTTTACTCTCTCCACAGGTTCGACTCCTGGGCCGGCATGGCTTTAGCCCGGGCGAGTCGCATCCAGGAGAAGCTCAACTCCAACGAGCTGAAGAGCGACGTCCCCATCTGGAAACACTCGCAGGCGGTGCTGAATTGCTTCAAGAGGGCGCTGGAGATAGACGGCTCCAACCTGTCCCTGTGGATCGAGTACGGCACCATCTCGTACGCGCTGCACACGTTCGGTTCTCGCCAGCTCAAGCAGTGGCGCAACGAGCTCCCGCCAGAGGTGGTGAAACAGGTGAGGGGGCGGGGCAGGGGCGTGTCATCACGTCAGTCCACCTCTGTGTCAGATGTTCCATGTATGAGCTGAGCAGATGTCACGTCTGTCACTTCTGCTTCCACATGTGGATTCACGGCGGAATAATTGATCTGTCGCCTCGAGCTAAATTACTCATGAGAGCTCTGGTGTGTGTGTGTGTGTGTGTGTGTGTGTGCGCAGATGGAGGAAAGGAGGGACTCCATGTTGGAGACGGCGTTCCAGTGTTTCCAGGGAGCTTCCCGTTGTGAGTGTGACAGTGATGAAGAGGAGTGGCTCATTCACTACATGCTGGGGAAGATCGCAGAGAAACGCAAACAGACTCCAGTCGAGTATCTGCAGCTGTACAAGAAGGTAAACAGTGAATTCATGTTGAACTATAAACTGTGTAAATAAATGTGTCTGACGTACATTATTACTGACACTGCAGCAGCACAGAGACTTCAATAAAGTCAAAGGCAGCTGGAGGTTGCCGAGCCAGGTCAGAGCAATTAACTGCAGCTGTGCTCTGTCTGTGTGTGAGTGACTGCTGAGAGACACAGAAAATCTCTAAATGAAGCCCCTCCAACTAGTGGACACTAATGCCAAACGGTAGGTGGTATCAAAAAGCCCAAATGACCGTGAGCATCCTCATCTTGTCGACCATGTGAATGCTGAATTTCAGTGTGTGAAGTTAAAAAATGTGACCTGGGGAGAGAGAGAAAGAACAGGTGCCCCGTGCTCCTTTGGGAAATTTCTCCTCTCCAGTTTACATGGGAGTAGATGGGGCTGTCGGTGGGTGATCCTGGAGCATCAGTGCGTCTCCCGCCAAAACTATAAGTCTGACAGCTTCAGCAGTGATATCGCTGCGTAGCCCACGAATTTTCCTACGTTTCTATGTAGAAATTATTTCTGTAGAGTGACATTTGTGGCCACGAGAGCCGTTTGCAAATGTATTTTTTGACAAATGTTTCTCTCCCTCTCCACTCTAGCTCTGGAACATTCTACCAACACACACCCATTGTAAATGTTGGCGTGGTTTTTGGTTTTCGGCAAAACCGTTTGGTGAAACTCTTAGAAAAGTCACAGTGCACCATTCCCGGCCGAGCCGGTCGTTTTCATACCTTTTTTGTGTATGTGCGACCAAAACTGAGGAGTAGCGCGCTGTATAATAAGTATGAGGACAGTGAACAGGCCTGCAGACACTCAGCGAGGACTGTAACTAACGATTATCTTCATTATTGATGAATCTTGATTAGTTGATCAGTTGCTTCAAGAGCTAAGCCCAAAGTGACGTCCTCAAACGTCCACAACCCTAAAGATCTTCAGTTTACTCTCACAGAAAATAGAAAGTATTCCCTTTACAGAAGCTTTTCTTTGAGAAAAAATGTGTTTCTAGTCAGCCTCAGATTTCCAAGATGCTTCATGTCAACTTCTTTGAACGTCCACTCGAAAAATCTGAGTTAACAGAGTCTGTATGAAACATCTTCTAATACACGCTGCAGTGTGAGCTGCGTACAGCACCTTAAAGTGACTTTCAGATGAATAATTCATTTCCTGAAGCTTGAAGTCGTCATTAAACTGCACCACAGATGAAGTAATTGGAATAATCCGTCAGCACCGCGTTGATTTTTCTCTCCCTGGAGTTCTTTCATAATCCGCCTACAGACTCAGAGATCGCTGCCCTTCCACCCTCGCAAGATGTTTTTTTTTCCCCCCTCGAAAGAGCGATGTATGGAGTTAGTCACCGCTCTGTTCTGAGTCGATCAGCGGAGGCAGATGGGCCTCTGTGGAACACAGAGTCACGTAGGTCAGCCGAGGATGAGGCGTGACCGCCGCGAACCCCCGATGTCGGAGCACACAGCTCCACGTTGCACTCCTTCTTTCCTCACGTTGTCCTGTGTCTTCTTTCCAGGCTGCACACTACCTGCACGAAGAAGCCGCAAGGTACCCCCGAAAAATCCACTACCATAATCCACCTGACCTGGCCATGGAGGCTCTGGAGGTAAACCACCTGTGTCTATGTACAGTGCTCAGCATTAACGAGTACACCCCCCTTTGAAAAGTATTTAACTCTAAAGTAGGGTGAATAATGTAACTTTAATTAAGAATAATAGTATTTTGTGTGACCACCATGATTTTTAAGTCTTCCAGGCATGAAATGAACAAGTTGGCGACATGTTGCAACGTCTGTCTTTGTCCCATTCTTCAAGAACGACCTCTTTTAGAGGCTGGATGGAGGTAGGAAGGTTTTCAGAAATGCAACAGCGGCCTTAGATTTGTGTTTTGGATCATTGCACGATGACCAGGAGAGAGCACAGAGCGATCTCTTTCAATACAGAGCATTGAACATCTGTATACACCTTTTAATCAAATCAAATTTTATTTGTATAGCCCAAAGTCTCAAAGTATTTTTGCCTCAGAGGGCCCTCCTAATGGCATCAGACTCAGGACTCATCTCTGTACTTGTCCTGTTAGATCTTAGTGCTGCATTTGACACCATTGACCATCAAATTCTTTTACAGAGACTGGAACATCAAACTGGCATCAAAGGAACCGCCCTAAGCTGGTTTAAGTCGTATTTCTTAGATCGATCTCAGTTTGTTCACGTCAATGATGAATCCTCCATGCAGACCAAAGTTTGTCATGGAGTCCCACAAGGTTCTGTGCTTGGACCACTTCTATTCAGTTTATATATGCTTCCTTTAGGGAACATTATTACGAATCACTCTATCAATTTTCATTGTTATGCTGACGACGCCCAATTATATTTATCGATCAAGCCTGATGAAACCAATCAGTTAACTAAACTCCAAGCATGCCTTAAGGATATAAAAAGTTGGATGACCTACAATTTTCTGATGTTAAATTCAGACAAACTGAAGTTCTTAATTGGACCCAAACACCTCAGACTCCTGCAGCTTTACACTGCAGGCACCGTGCATTTCCCTCTGCACTGCTCACCTTTGAGACGCCACACAGTTCCAAAAATGTTTATTTTGGCCTCATCACTCCAGATTATAGAGTCGCAGCAGTCTTCATCTTTTTTAGCACGAGCTTTAGGAGCTTAGGCTTCCTTCGTAGACGTCACCCATGCATGCCACTCCTCTGCTGGGGTACGTCATATGTATCGCGTCACCCCATTTTGGCTTTCTACTTCTTTAGCTGCATGGTGATTTTCTGCAGCCCTTCTCATCATCCTTCTGTTGAGGCGTTGACTTCCGTGGACGTCTCTGTGGCTGAATTCATGAATTGTTGTCTGAAAACGTAGCTCTTTGGGGTGTACTCATTTTTGCAACATGCTCTTGAGTTACCGTATTTTCCGGACTATAGAGCGCACCTGAATATAAGCCACACCCACTAAGTTTAAAAATAAATAAAAATTTACATATATAAGCTGCACTGGACTATAAGCCGCCGATATCCAGTTTGAGAAATGAGATATTTACCGGATACACAGAAAGATTTTGTACCGTAAATGTTTATATATCAAACCTATTGGGGTTGTACTTGATTATGCTGAGCACTGTCGCTTTATGGATGATACCTGTGCATCATTAAACATCTCACTCTCTCTCTCTGTCGTAGCTGCATTTCCGTCTCAGTGCCACCATCCTAAAACTACTCGAGGCTAATGAGCCCGATCTGGAACACGAGCTCTTGTTCGGCCTCCTGGTTGAAGCAGCGACCGGGCCGTTCGCCAGAGGCGAAGAGAAGAGCATGCCGAGCATGCCGAGGTCCCACGAGAAGTAAGTGGCGGACGCGTGAACCCAGCAGGAAGTGTGAGGGAAGCGTCCGATGATCTCGTGGCTTGAACGTGACGCTCTCTTGCTTCCTTTGCAGGGAGAAGCCGCCCTCCATGATGGACGAAGACTTTAACTGCTCCTCGGTTTGCATAGCGAACGCCCTCAGCTCCTCCCTCCCCTCCGCCGCCACCCCAGGTCTCAGCTCCCCTCCTTACATGGCCACGCCGTTTGACCACGATTACGCCAAACGCAAAACACTCCGACGGCAGCAGTGGCAGCAGCAGCGGCATGAGGAGCAGCAGGCTGATGGTACAGTCCCAGTCCTAGACACGGCCTCTGGGGTTGGGCTCTTTGCCCTTTCTGCACTGGGACAGGAAGCCCGCTGGGGAGCGCTCAGACCGCTAATCGCCATGCTTTAACGGCTTTGGTTTCAGTCACAATGATCCCCATGCACCGGGTGATTGGGATGTGGTGAAATGGGCAATATGGCTGCTGATTATTTGACTAATTTGCTCTGCATGACGAAGCAGCAGTGTGGAAACAAGTGTGTGTGAAGTGTGTGTGTGTGTGTGTGCGTGCACGCTGCTGAAATAACATCCATTTCTAGTCGCTGCTTTATTTACAGACTCACCAATCATCTTGCCTCTCTTACTTAAGTCCCGCCCCCCCTTTTTAGCTCCGTGCTCCAATCACAGGTGAGCAAAACCTTGGTCAGAACTTCTCTTCTTTCCTGTGCCAATGTATGCTACGTGCTAGCTCGTATATATGCTAACTAGCCAGCTAATTGTTAGTTAGCTTTACTTAGCTTAAGTTAATTAATATCTGTGTAGCTTTTGTATCTTTTAGCACGTAGCATATCTAAGTTAGCACTTAGCATATCCGAGTTAGCATTAAGCATATCCGAGTTAGCACGTAGCGTATCCGAGTTAGCACGTAGCGTATCCGAGTTAGCATGTAGCGTATCCGAGTTAGCATGTAGCATATTTGAGTTAGCACGTAGCATATTTGAGTTAGCACGTAGCGTATCGGAGTTAGCACGTAGCGTATCGAGGTTAGCACGTAGCGTATTGCAGTTAGCACGTAGCATGTCTGAGTACAGGAGCAAAGAAAGTTGTCTGAGGTTTTAATGTTAGCAAAATGTTAGCTAACTATCTGGGTAATTTGCATCAATTATTAGCTTGTTAATGTTTTGCTAACATTAGCTAACCTATGTATATCTTTTGTTTTTGTCTTAAAGGTCCAGTGTGTCAGATTTAGGGCTATGTTTTCATCTGTGTTTGATCACCTGAAAATAAGACGCGTTATGTGTTTGTTAGCTTAGCATGACACTTTTATATCTATAGATGCTGCGAACAAACCAAATACTGGTTATGGATGGGACCTGAACTGTATTCAGTCGGTTGCAATCTGCAACTTCACCAGTAGATGTCATTAAATCCTACACACTGGTCCTTTAGCAGTTGGCAAATGTGCTTTGTCTTTTCTGCGTAGACGAGTTACCATGTAGCATATCTGACTTAGCACATAGCTTATTCGAGCTAGCCTGTGCCATACCTGAGTTAGCACGTAGCATATCTGAGTTAGCACGTAGCATATCTGAGTTAGCACGTAGCATATCTGAGTTAGCATGTAGCATATCTGAGTTAGCATGTAGCATAGCTTAGTTAGCACATAGCTTATTCGAGCTAGCACGTAGCATAGCCTAGTTAGCACATAGCATATCTGACTTAGCACATAGTTTATTCGAGCTAGCACGTAGCATAGCCTAGTTAGCACGTAGCATAGCTTAGTTAGCATGTAGCTTATCTGACTTAGCACATAGCTTATTCGAGCTAGCACGTAGCATAGCCTAGTTAGCACGTAGCATATCTGAGTTAGCACGTAGCCTAGCTTAGTTAGCACGTAGCATATCTGAGCCCAGGACAGGTGGAAGTTAACGGAGGTTTACTCGATTGTGATTGGAGCACAGAGCAAAGGGGGGCGGGGCTTAGAACAGGTAAATCGCTGCCTTGTTGTGACCTCCTTTAGCCTCAAACATCACGGAGACATCGTGCAGTCTGGTCAGAGCTGCAGATTCTCCGTGATGCTGACGGCCGCTTCGCTCTGCGCTCGGCACGGTTGCTTCGACAGGTGTATGCTCGTACTTTGTGTTGGTTTGCAGCTAACCTTTACTCCATCAGGTGATTCCCTCCAGCAGAGCATTGCAGAACACAGTGAACGTTTACAGATTCATGCACATTAACCATCTTCTATGTAAACTCTTGTACTTGCAGCGACGCGGTCACAGTTGTCACACTTTATGTGCGTATGTGTGAGTAAGTTTTTGTGCTGTTTTTATTTTATTTGTGTAACTCAGAGAAAACACTTCAGGAGACAGAGTCCGTGTGTTTTCACTCGCTGTGTGTCGGTGCAGCAGCGTCTGGAGGAGCCTCCGTCCTGGTCATTCTTTCCATACGACAAAAACAGTGACATCTGTCCGCCCACCCCATGTGTCATGTTTAAGCTTGAATGTGCAAATAACGCAGCCATATTGCCCATGTTGCCAGTTTTGTCACCCTGTTTCCAGATTCCTTCCTACCTGCCTACCTACCTACCTACCTACCTGCCTGCTACCTCTTTGCCTGCTTGCTTTTTTACCACCTGCTTTGCCATTTTTATATGCATGTAGTTCTAACGGGGGGGGGTGAAAGTCAGCCAGCCTCTTATCACGACTCACTAAACTGTCTGTTGGTGTTTTATCATGTGGTCACATTTTTATTTGTGTGGGCTCCAAAAAAAAAAAAGAGATTTTTAAAAAAACAACATAAAAAAAAAAAACCTCGTCAAACGTGTGTGTGGATGTGGACTAATCACCAATCAGTGTGAAGAAAATGTGGCTTTTTTTTTAATTGGCTCACGACATCAAACGTTAAACACCGTCCCCGTCGTGCACACGTTTGCAGGTTTTTTTCCCGCTTCGAAGCACGTGGAGGTGACGAGACTGTCGGACCTGATTCAGAAACATTTATCCGATACTTTATGATCTGCTGTTCGTCTTTTTTTTTTTAATCGTGTGTTTGCTCATGTCGCTGCTCTGAAAGTAAATGTGTTTTAACTGCATTGTTGAAGAGGCAGCTCTGTGTTTTATCAGTTTTTTTAATTAAAGGTCCAGTGTGTAATTTTTAGTATTTATCGAGAGAGAGAGCGGGTCCTCTTCCACGGAGTTTTTCCCTCCGTGCTTGGAAGAAAATGGGTGAGGCGTGGGAGTGTATTCATTTGGTTGCGTGTCACTAAATCCTACACACTGGACCTTTTTTATTTATTTACTTTTTTAAAGTTTAGGAGGCAAATATTGATCAAACTTTGACTGTCTCATGATATTTGTGTCTGAATCAGGTTCTACATTTTCACGGGAGTGGCATTAAATCTCTGGGTTGTGAAGAAGGTAAATGATGATCTTTGAGGAAGAATTGCTGTTTATATTTATATATAATATATATTTTATATATATTCAGAGAGCTTTTTCTTGATTCTATTTTAAAACCAGCTCCCCGTTATCTTCAACAGCCTCACCAGAGTTTGACCATGATTACTGCCTGCCCAGGTCTGCAATGTGGCTGGCTTCCCTGAATGGTACTGCTCTTCAAACCCACCAAACTCTCTTTAAGAGGCTCTGCTTTTTTAGATCAATCTAAACTTGAAGACTTATAAGAATACACAGCTCACATGACAGTAACTTTGCTGTTAACTCATGACTGTGAATCTCCTCTTGTGTTGTGCATTATTCACTGAAAACTCTGTTATTTACAGTTCCCTGCCTTTGTGCTGAGGCTGCACAACAAGGCAATTAAGAGGAATGCTGCTGGCATTTTGGTTTTTGGACCACGTACAAACACAAACCATGTCTCTTTTTTTAGAACAGCGTGTCATTAGGAATGCACTGATAAGGATTTGTGGCTCATGACCTATTTTTGTTTCGTAATTTCTATTAAATTTTTCCCTCCCTGCGTTACATCAGGGAACATTTGGCATTAAAGTCACCAAACAACAGCTTGAGAAAGGCCGACACAGCATGCTCACATTAATAATTGGTTTAATATTCATACAATCAGTGAGAGAATTAGAGTAGACTCCATCACATCCCCGCAGGCTGCAGTCATTTCTGTTAATCTGGGTCCATGCAGCTGGCGGCACGACCCATGATGTTTGTCTTGTTCTCTGCAGAGCGCAGTCAGGACAGCGAGGTGGTGATGCTCTCCGACTCAAACTCCACGCAGGACGCCTTCACGGATCCGGCCAGCTCGCAGGACAGCAGCCACAAGCCGGCTTCGGGGAAAGCGAGCTCGTCGTCGTCGGAGAGCACGACCCCCGTGAAGGACGGGCAGTCGGCGTCCGAGGACACAGGTACGTCCGGAGGGAGGCGGCGAACGCGATTTTTATTTAACAGACCTTTCTGCAGCAGTTACAGCTGTAAGTCTCCTGGAATGTTTCCCCCCCTCAGGGATTTTTACCTGTTCTTCAAGGCAAACCTGCCTCAGCTTCTTCAAGTTGGACGGGTTCTTTAAGTCACAGCACAGATTCTCAGTTGGACTGAGGTCATTCCACGATACTTAAGATCTGTGTAAATACTAGGGTTGCAAAGGGATGGAAACTTTCTGGAATTTCGGAAGTATTCCAAATTGGAAACTCGATAGGAATTAATGGGAATCAGCTGTTTAAATTGGGGGGTAATTTAAACAAAACTGCATCATATCTAAACATAAACATACACATTTAGTTTTGTCATAAGCAGACATGCACGGAACAGAAATTACCTGTACAGGTAGGGGGGGCGTGGCCTCAATAGACCTGCAGTAAGTGGTTATTTAAGTGTACCTGCATGAAATCTGGTTCTTTTAGTCAAGATGGTGCTAAAATATATTTTCCCAACTGTATTTAAGTTCCCTATTAAGGGCCAACTTATTTCATTCCTGTTTATTCCTATGGAAAGTTTCCAGTACTTTGTCCCTGACCTGTTTGGGGAGCTTCTCTGTCTTCATGTTGTTGCAGACTTTAGGACCTTTGAGAACAGGTAAATATATATTGAGGTCACATGACACACAGGTGGTGTTGTAAGACAACAAAACAGGAAAACTTCCAAAGGTTGGTCAGTAATTTTACCCTCCACACACAAAGCCTGACTCTCTGATTTAAACTCTTCTTCAGTGTCACATGGAGAACACGGCGGCATCCAGACAGAAGAGAAAGTCATCCAGGAGGTCGTGGAGTCGGTCGTGGTGACGCTCCCCGAGGCCTCGGCGCCCAAAGTCCCAGCAGACCCGTGTCCTCACCCTCTGCCCGTCCCGGCCACCCCTCCGAAGCCGGCGGCGCCCTCTCAGCAGGCCGCCCCACAAACCCCGGCCAGCGAGGGGAAGAGGAAGCCGGAGCCGCCCGCCGCTGAGGTGATCGAGGTGCCCAAAGCGCTGCCGGCCGAGCGCGCCGACCAGAGGAAGATGCTGCTGGAGATGTGCGTCCGCGCTCTCTTCCTCTGCCTCGGACGCTTCCCGCAGCACTACAAGAGTCTGTACCGCCTGGCCTTCTTCTACACCAACAGCAAGACGCATCAGGTCAGTCCGATGGCGCCGGTCCATTCTGGTCGCATTTCAAAGGCCGAGTGGTCCATTAAACCTGAGCCGTACACCTGTAATCACCTCCTCTGTCATTTACGGTGACATTTACAGAAGACGGGATTATTTCTGTGAGCGCTGAGAGCGGCGCTTATTTCTGTTGTTCTGGGCGGGTTCTGTTCTGTTTCAGCAGTGATACTGAAGAGTTGCTGAAGCAGCGTGTCGTTGGCTGTAAGACTCTGTGGGCAGAGGTGTGTGTGGGTGGCAGCTCAGCGCTCTCTCAGCCAGTTTGGCACAGCGAGTTTGTGTTGAGCTTCACTGTGGCGGCGTCCTTCTGTCAGCACGCCGTTTGTCCAACCTGTTTAATGCAGCCTTTGTCCTGCTCGCCGAGGGCGAAACAGGCACGGAGAGCGCCGAGATTTTTCTATTTTACAGTCTGTAAGATGCTCATTTGACCTCAGAGCGCTCAGACGTGCAGAATTAAAGGATTCAAAACTAATTCTTTCCACTATAAATTCATCTGCTGATCATTTTCTGCATTAATTGATGAATTGTTTGATCCAGAAAATGGTGAAAAATGTTCATCAGAGGACAAAAGAAAGTCGAACATTCACATCTGAGGAGCTGGAGTCAGAATTTGGACTTTAAATAATCTTTATCTGGATACGTTTGGAGATATCCAGATAATCTGGACTCGCTGCACGTGCTGTATTAATCTCTCATAGTTTCATACATTACTACCTGTCTGTAGGGAGCGTGCAACAGTCAAAAAACCAACACAGGATCAATGTGATCGCTGATAACTGATCGATTAATCGACTGAAAGTTGCAGAACTTTACAACCTGGATCCAGACTTTTTTTTATGCTGCAGAAGAAACCATAAAAATCTATAAATCTTTAAAATCGATCGTTTTATTATGAACCAACAAACAAACAAATGCAGTTACACCAAATAAAGAAAGAAGTAAAAGAGTTAAAATGAGACTTTAATGATTTTAATTTGTTGGATCAACTGATTGGAGTTTAAATAAACATTTTAATTTATTCATGTAATTTGTTTTTTTATAACATTTTCTGGACATCTTCTAGTCACGTGTTTTGTCCCAGCAGTCTAAAACATTCAATTCTAGATGTACAGATGATATAAAATCTATAAAAGAGACATTTTCAGCAGGTAATGGATGTTACATCTTAAACCTCGTAGAGAAAGAGTTGTCTACATGAATATATTGTTAATAAGTAAAAAGGTTCGTTATAATGAGCTAAACCTTTTATTTCTTTGTGTATTTAATCGTTAATAAAGACGTTTACTGATGATTAATCAGTGTAGAATAACTTCTGTCTGTCCTCGTCTCCGGTGGATGAAAGGCGGTGACACCGTCCGTTGATGATGGTGGTGCTGATGTTGACACGGGTTGCTTAGCGGCCTTCCTGACCCGACACATCCGGAGTTAAAAGGCTGCGTGGCCTCATTTGTTGGTTTGCATTGACCGGCCGCCTCCGAAGACGAGCGAGCGTGTGATTTGGTGCTTTAGGCCGGCGTGTTTGTGAAGGATAACATGAAGCGAGCTCGCTATCTTCTCGCACAGCGCCGGTGTAGACACTGATCTGTGAGTCATCACGCTGGGAGAAGAGGCGGGCTGCGTCCTCCTGATTGCAAACGAGCGTATTTCTTCTTCGTTAGTGGATTTTGACGCTGACACACATCTGTCACTCTGCTCTGATGGAGGAGGACAAGCCTCCTGGTTTCATATGTATGAAGTGTACACGCACACGTATGTGGGCTTCTCATTCGTTTCTTTATTTATTTCTCACCACAGAACCTACAGTGGGCCCGAGACGTGTTGCTAGGAAGCAGTGTCCCATGGCAACAGCTGAAGCACATGCCAGCACAAGGACTTTTCTGTGAAAGAAACAAGACCAACCTGTTCAATGTAAGTCGGCTCGCCGCGCACGCATGTTTTGTTTTCCTCTCGTCCTTGACGCGTTACATAACACACCTGTCACATGCTGATTTACGGCCGCAGAGATCACGTTAACGCAACACACAGGAAACGTTTGACAAAGTTGTTGATGTTGGCATGTAGTGGGACAAATGAACGTTACCTGGTGGGCTCATCACACAGCTGGGAGGTGTTATCATCGAATATAATGTTCATAACTATGTTTTCATGTGCCTGAAAATGAAATCTAAATGTTTTTATTAGCTTAGATTGAGACTTTTATATCCACAGAGGGGAGCAGGTCCTCCACCATGACTTACTTCCAACAGTCTGCTAACGTGTCTCATCAGAGGACTTCAGAGGACCGCTCACTGAACAGTTTGTTAGTTTATAAAATTGTGGAGCGGTGCAGCGTTCCTGTGGCTCACTCAGAACAGTTACCACTTTGTGTTTTTACACAGTCCCTAATTTTTTTTAAAGATATTTTTGGGACTTTTTCAAGCTTTTATTTGACAGTAGGGATCGGCGATATGGACTACAAAATTTATCCCGATAATTTCTGGGATTTATCACGGTAACAATAAAAACGACGATAAATAAACACCAAATCAACCTAATCTTTTTATACTTTAAAAACTATAAATCTATCACCAAAATAGTAATAAAGGCTAGGGGGAGCTGGTGGTTGGCGTGTCTATACCGCTGTGAAACAATCAGGAAATAACTTTTTATTTCTGTGATTCTCTGATCATCAGACACAAATCAATTATATTTTGCGGCGTAAATTGCGAGTCGGACTCAGATTTAGAAGCTGGTACATGAAATAAACAAAGTGAGACACACACATTTCAGGTTGTCTGTGGAGGTTCGACCGAGTTTCTGATTGGCGGCTGGACCGTGAGGAAAGAGCTCCTCGCCGTGGGGAAAGAGCTCCTCGCCGTGGGGAAAGAGCTCCTCGCCGTGGGGAAAGAGCTCCTCGCTATGAGGAAAGAGCTCCTCGCCGTGGGGAAAGAGCTCCTCGCTATGAGGAAAGAGCTCCTCGCCGTGAGGAAAGAGCTCCTCGCCGTGGGGGAAAGAGCTCCTCGCCGTGAGGAAAGAGCTCCTCACTGTGAGGAAAGAGCTCCTCGCTACCCGACGTATCGGCTCCGCCTTCCGCCATGTTTGTCAATATGTGTCTTAGGCTGCGAGTGTGTCACGCACATACACACATCAATGGGAATTTATCGTTTTTACCGCGGAGAATGTTTTTTACGATATATCGTAAACGATAAGATATCGCACATTGCTATTTGATAGAACAGCTGAAGAGTGACAGGAATGGAGAGAGAGAGAGATGGGGAATGACATACGGGAAAGAGCCACGGGTCGGATTCGAACCCTGGGCCGCCGTCGCAAAGACTGAGCCTTCGTACACGGGGCGGACGCTCTACCAACTGAGCTAACCGACACCCCACACAGTCCCTAATTTGTAAATATTTATTTATATATTTGACTATTTGAAGTATTTTTAAAGAAAGCTCCTAATTAAACTTTAATTCTAAATATTTTGTTATGTATTTATTATCTGAGGACTTGAAACATGAAATTTAAAACATAATTAAATTAGTGTAAATTAAGTTGAGTTGCTTCAGCCAATTTTTTTAGGTGAATCCACTGACGACTGTTCCCGCTCATCCTCGTTACGGACTCTTCATAATGAAGACACACACATTTAAATCATAAATAATCACACAGCAGCTAACGGAGACTCCCGCTGGAAGAACCTGTGAATCTCCGAAGTGTGTCCTCACGTTAGTGACTAACGAGCCGTCTGCTTGCTCCCCGTGAGCCGATGATTGGCGTGCTACAGTTAGGTTTACCCTTTTCACACGTTATTTAAATAATGCAACAAAAATCAGCCTGAATAAATGAGAGTGGCTATAAATGTTCGCCGTTCAGCGGGGGATTGTTGAATTACAAAGGCCTCCGCTGGGTTCCAGTGGAGGAGATTACTGTCTGAATCTGTCATCTGTCCTGCGTGTCACTTCATGAAGCTGATATTACGTCTCCTCACCGCGTGCGGATCGACTCACTTCTTTGATTTGTCATCACGGTAAACGCTCGCTCTTTTGTTCCCGTACGAGCTTGAATGTCACGCCGTGTCAGCGCCTCTTATCAGTCGGACATCAGAGTCGTATTTTATTTTGGACGGATGTCTTACGTGAAGGCTGACCGTCCGTAACAGACTGCAGGAGCGATGTGGGCTCCAGGTCTGAGCTGGAGGAGAGCTCTGGCTCCCACCGGGCTCTCACAGAGCCCCTTCTGGAGGCAAACCTGCCACCCTGGCACACCAACTGTTGGAGCTTTACTGTTCCCTCTCTCTCTCTCTGCCATAGGACAATGCAAACCTTTCTAAATATTAAACAAACACGCCTGTTTTTATTGAGTCTGTGAGCTCGGAGCAGTTACAACATAAAGAGTGTAACTTTGTGAAACACACACACTTCAAACCTGCATTAGAACAATGATAATAATGATAGTAGACTGTATTTATACAGCAGCTTCTCTGCAGAGGGTGTAGGTCAAAGTGATTTACAAGCGAATTGAATTGAATGAAGTCTGTAGATCAATGAATGAAGAACAAGGACGGATACACAAAGAACCAAACAATGCGTAAAATATGAGAATAAGGCCGCGTTCAGACGCGTGAAGTGCAGTGGTGAATTGCCACAGCGTTGTTTTGTTTTGAACGTAGCCGCTGTGAAATGATCAGAAAATCACTTTTTATTTCTCTGATTTAAACGTCTTTATCGAAGCCGGCGCCCGCTCACTCTCATTCACCGTCTGTGTCGCTCAACCATCGGACACGAACCAAATTAAACCTCGAGTCAGACTCGGATTTAGAAGCTGCTTCGTGAAATAAACAGGTCGTGTATCAGAGTTTAGGTAGTCTCAGTTTAAGAGACATTTCATGCTGACTGTGGAGGTCTGATTGGCGGCGTGACGTCAGGCTCTCCGATCCGGCTCAGAACGGACGACCCTTCCACTCAAATGGAAAAACCTGCGTTTTCACCAGCACCAGATCGTGTCTGAATGCGGCCTAAAACAAAGAAGTGACACGTAGCGGTGCGTAGTTATGAAACAGTCTTAAAGGCTGACGTGATAGTTTGTATTTTTGAGGATCAAAGGGGTCATGACGGATTCTACGTTTTTTTGTCCTTTGCCAATCACACCTATGAGAATTATAAAACAATGATATTCTAACGTAAGCCAGTAAAAGAGCTTTAAAAGATGCTGGGAGTCAGCGCAGGTTCGCTACAAGACTCATTTTCAGCACCTCGATTGGTAGAAGGTGATTATTCGTCACACTTTTCATCAGCTGGAAGTGTTTTTACAGCCTAATTAATCACGTCAGCGGTTTAATGAACATATTTCACGTTCCACTCGTCTCTCCGGTGACGACAAACCAGCACGAGAGCCACAAGTTGTTCACACATCCAACATATGGCACGACTCATGGCACCTTGATGTCAAGGAGACTTGACTCTCAGCTGAGTACGCACCTCGGCGAGCCTGCCGGTGAATACTGAGCTCCCTAATGTAGGTCATGATGCCCTACTTTTCCTCCGTGCTTTGGCTGGGCTACATTAACTGGGGCCTGCGTAAAGTAACCTATATACTGTATGCTGTTTAGAAATGATCCAGATGAGGTTGTGTTGCATAATTTATTGGTGTGGTTGTCAGCGGGAGTTCTTTCTCGGGGGTCCAGCTCACTTTTAAACCAATAATAAACTTGTAATAGTTATCAGGACTCTTTTCATTATGTTCCTACAAACTACCCACATTCATACACTGGTGGTACAACCACCGGGAGCAATTCAGGGTTTATTATCTTACCCAAGGACACTAGGGGAGCTGGGATTTGAACAAGTGACCCACTCCACCACCTGAGACAGCCAAAACAGTCCAAAGACTCATAGATGACAAAGAAAAGCAGCAAATCCTTACGGCATAAAGAATGGACAGACGTCCATGTTTTACACTGTCTGTGGGTCTCATTTGTATTTTTAATAATACTTCTATAACAAAGAAATGCATCAGAACACATTAATAGAATATGCAGCCAACACTCAACACATTGAGATCTCTACGTCTTCAAAAAAAGCAAACTAGAAAACTGAATTTCCTGCAGAAAATGTGGTGTGGATCCTTGATAACGAGTCGTGTAATAAAGTTTGAATGAAGTGAAGGTTTGTAGAAAGAGTTGAAGGTTGTGCCATTCATTTCAATGGGAACATTTGAATGTGGAAAAAGTTGAATATTTTAAAAAGTATGACAGGTACAAATTAGTAAAATACATGACTGAATGTGCTGAACATAGTAACATTTAAATGGTTTCTGTAGCTCAGAGTATGTAGACGTAGTGGAAGTGTTGAATGTTTGTAGAAAGAGTTGAAGGTTGTGCCGTTCATTTCAGTGGGAACATTTGAATGTGGAAAAAGTTGAATATCTTAAAGTATGAAAGGTACGAATGAGTAAATTAATATCCATCATGTCCTAAATGAGCTGGGCGTTGTCATATTTGAATGAAGTCTGTAGCTCAAAGTATGGAGGCGTAGTTAGGTGCTAAAAAAACTGAGGTGTTAATAATAATAATAAAGATTTGAAGAACCATATTGTGGACGCCGTTCTGTGTTGTGATTGCCGAGACTCTGAGCTTCTCTCAAATAACCCTCATGTTGTGATGTAACGAGAAACTCTTACTAAGTGGCAGATTATTTATTAATATTATTATTATATAATATAAATATTTGATGTTTTTGACGTTACCGTCTAGGGATGTGACGATGCATCGTGACACGATTTAAAAATCGGTCCAAATGCGTGACGACTCGCATCGGTTGACAGAAAAAAATGAATCGCGATTCTTGGCGAATGGGAACCGGCACAGCGCGTGCTCTCACTGCTCAAACAGGCTTCCTGGCGTGTTGCGTGATCGTGGCGTGTTTGGTCCGTCCTGCACGCGACTTCAAACCCCACCGTGTTTCAGAAGCGACGCTTAGCCCTCCAGACTTTGTTTACTTGCTCAGATTTGGACATTTTCCCGCTGTATGTTCTTCTAAACATGCTTCTACATGTGTAAATATGCTACGTAGTTAATTAGTTTTGCTTTTGTCTGTTTTTTACGACCGGCAGTTTGCGTGGGGCATTTTATTTTGAAAATCTACCGGATTCTCTTTGCTTTTTCTGTGTCTGGCTTCCGCTCGAGGTGCTCTTTGGAAATTGACGCGTGCTGCTCGCAAGTTTTAATGTTTTTATTTTATTATGTACAAAAAGTGTGTCATAATAGACCCTGTAAGGGTTAATGAGTAATGAAGTGTTAGGATAATTTTTCTATGTAAGCTCCTAACTTCATTGTGAGATTAATTTAAAGCTTTAGTTAATAAAATGATCAAATGAATTCAGTTGCTCTCATAATCTGTTTTTTTTTTTGCACGGGGAAAAATGTGGCTAGTGGAAATTCTGACTTTTTATAAGAGAACACAAACTGTTTGACAGTTTCTGTAAAATAAGATTTTTTTCCTACAAATAAAAAGATAATTTTATTTGGTCATAATTTGTCTGTAGCTCATTTTGATTTTAAAAAAATCGTATCGTGAACAAAAAATCGTGACTCGAATCGAGTCGTGAGTCGAATGCATCGTTACGTCCCTGTTACCGTCTCTTATGTCGGAACATGAAGGCCCTCTGGCTGCTCAGCAATCGTGAGGAGTCCCTGTGTGTTCACTCAGGCACGGCGTTACCTCCTCCTCCTCCTCCTCGCCCTCCAACCCAACCCAACACACACACACACACACACACACACACACACATACTCTTGCTTACATATTCTTCCACCCACTCACTCGCTCGCTCTCTACGAAGCTCCAACAGAAAATGGATGTCCTTGTTGTTGCTGCATTTCCATCTCTGCTGCTGCTCTCGTAACTTTGTCACGTCATGAAGCAACACACACACACACACACACACACACACACACACACACACAGTAAATGTGACTTTGCTTACAGGATTGTGTTCTCACACTCACGTTCACTCGGCTGGGTTTGATGTATGACTCCGGCGTCGGTGTGTGTTCAGCTGTGCAGTGTGTTGGAGGTGGAGCTCCGCTCAGGAGAAGCTCGTTTCTCTCTCTCAGGGGAGGAGTGAACACATTTTGTAGAAGTTGATATTTTGATTTGCACGTTTGGGAGGATTTGAAATCTTGGCTTGGCAGCATGTTTCCTCTGTGAGATCAGCTGATTTTTGTGTTTTTGTTTTCACTCACTCACTCACACACACAACAGGAAGCAGGAAAACAACAAGGTGTGTTTGCTTTAATATGTTTATGGTGGCCAGCTGGAGAGACACGAGCAGAGTTGAGAGGAAGAAGGTGTGTGTGTGTGTGTGTGTGTGGTTTCTGTGGTTAACGGGGGCTTCTCTTACATAATCCTGCCTTTTTTCGCCTCTTTGTCGCCGGCGCTCTGGACGCCTCCCACTCCATTTGATGTGGCAGCACTGAGTTCATTTTTGACTCTACATGTTCTCTCGTTCTTTTTCCTGTTGCTCCGTCTTCGGGGCTTCGATCACGCTCGCTCCACCCCTCCCCCCGGCTGCCTCTCATTCGCTCCACTCATCTCTCTCTCTGTGTTCTCTGTTTCCTCATTACTTTCTCTCTCACTCCTCTGTTTGTGTATTGTGTGGGTGTGCGCGCTCATGGGCGGGAGTTCCTCCGATTGGCTGGCAGAGGCCTGCAGGGATTGGCTGTGTATAGAGAGAAAAGGAGGAGGAGGAGGTGGTGGTGGAAGGAGGAGGAGGAGGAGGAGGAGATAGGGGGGAGAACTCCAGCAGGCTGGGGTCAGGGGGGAGCGGAGCTGGAGTGCGTGGGTGTTTTTGTTTTGAGATGGCGAGGTTTGAAACCAGGAGAGGAGCGAGTCAGCTCGTCTGTCAGCGGCACGCCGAGCTCCTAGACTCCAGCTCCGATTCTCCATCCTCCTCCTTCTTCTTCTCCTCTTCTTCTCGAGCCCTAGCACCCAAATGCAGCCCACCCCTCGCTCTCTGAGCGTGAGCCTCTTTCAGGGTGGAGGTGGAGGCGCTGCTGCCAGGGCTGCTGGTGCTGCTGCCGCCGCCAGCCAGCAGGAAACTGTCCAAAAGAATACAAACACAGGCGCCGTGGAGTAGCTTTCTTTGGTGATGGTGAGTCCGTCTTTCCATCTGAGTTTTACGTAACGAGTTGGTGTTGGTGTCTGTGTGAGCTGCTAATGCGTAGTCTCCTCCTGAGGGTTTTCAATGTTCTCGTACCTGCATGTCAGATGTCGACCGCAGCAGCCTTCACGGATGAATCTGAAGCTACAAAGCGTAAATTATCGCTCAGTTTGTGCAACTTTTCCTGCACTTCTTCTTCATAAGTTGCATCGTGGCTCGTGTTTTGGGCCCCGTGCGCTTCCCGTCACTCGTGGCATGTTCAGACCTGATGAAGCTGAAGTGAAGGAGACAACAGGTTGAAGGTTTTCCCTCCACATGTGTGTTTTGGTTCATCTCTTTAACCTGAAGAAACATCAGATTCCTCTCGTACCAGACGTGTTCATCTCGTTTATCTCTGTCTGGGATGTTATTGGCCACATCTGGCGCTCATGTTTTAAAATCATTTAAAGTCTTTACAAATCTGCTTTAGCATAATCTGTGTAAAGCCTGACTGGCTCTGCTTCCTCTAAACAGATTTACCGTGCTCGGATGTTTCTCCTCCTCCATCAGAGATGTTTTTCCCACCCCCGTACTCGTCCCGCTCATGTTGGAGGCTCGGGGAGTAATCTGTGGATGGAAAGGTTAAAACCTTCCCAAGCTCTGCCTGATTGCATCATATAAGAATAATAAATATAACGTTTACCAAATAACATTCTTGGTCAACCACGAGAGCTGGAGTGTGATCCAGTTATGTCATAATTGCAATAATTGATGATCAATCTGAAGCAGAAGGAATGTTTTCCAGTTTCGTGCTGTAATAAAACATAATAAATAATAAAACAGTTTAGCAACTTCAGCCGTGAGGGGAGTGAGGCCGCGTCCAGACAGGATCAGTCTGTTAGTGTTGAACGTAACCGCTGAGAAACGATCAGGAAATCACTTTTTATTTCTCTCGCTCGCTCGCTCTCATTCACTGCCTGTGTCGCTTAACCAGTGCTCACACTCAAACATTCAGTTCACTGTCGCAGAGGACGAAAGAAACCAGAAAACATTCAGAGCTGAAATCAGAGAATTCTGACAGTTTTTCTGTATTAAATGAATCTCCACCAACTGTTTTAATAATGGATGAATTGTTTTTTAATCAGTTAATAGATTAATTATTGCAGAACTTTTACAAAATACTGTCGTAGTTGACAGAACGGTGAAATCTAAACGTGGACGGTGTCTTAAAAAATCTCTCAAGTGAAGTTTTGATGAAACAGTTTTTTATTTTCCGTTTTCTCGCTGAGCTCAGTCCGTCTTTATGTTGCGTCTCCTTCATCTGGCATCTGACAATCTGCGAGGAGCAGCGCCTCCTCCGTCCTCGCTCCACCTCCACCTCCAGCAGCTGATGGAGCCGTCTCATTTGTTTTGCTCCCGTCCTGATAATTTGGTCATCTTTTGTTTCGTCTCGGCCCCCGGCAGAAGCCTTTGCACTCCCGGCGCCATGTGCTCTGCGACTGCACGCCATCTGCACTCGCATCAGTCGCTTCAGAGTGCAGAACCCTCGCCTCGCTTCACCTGCTGAGAGGACATGTGCTCACCGAAAAGGTGGACTCATCCATCACAAAAAAAAAAAGAAAAGGAGGACACTGTGTTTGTTGGCAGCCGCTCTGCTGCTCTTGTTGCATTGCTTGGACAGAGCTGAGCACTAATGAGGCTGCCGATCATGTGTGCCCAGAGAGAAGGCCCCCACCCCCCTTCATCCCTTCATCCTTCCTTCCCACCTCCTACATGAACCAGCCAGTCCACAAGATCTCTCTGCTGCTGCCTTTCCATCCCTCATTAGAGCTGCCACGTTTTTAACTCCTGTTAATTCTTCCTCCTTTCAACTTTCCGTCCACGTCTTCCTGTTAATTGTTTGTGTGTGTGTGTGTGTGTGTGTGTGTGTGTGTTTGTGTGTGTGTGTGTGTGTTTTGCAGTCAGAATTTCACAAACGATCTTGTCGGCTTGTCGTTCGAGACGAGCAACAGGTGTCTGTTTGTTTGAAGATAAATGTTTGTCAGACCGCCGTAACCTGATTCACACCGTGCAGCGCGTGCTTTAATTATAACATAAGCACACAAAGGTAGAACATGATGGCGGGGTGGAGGTGGTCGGTGCTCGGTGAAGCCCCCGTTATCTCTGATGAAACTAGGCGTATATATAACGGTCGCTGAGGCGGGTGGTGTAAATAAATCCTCTTCTTCATTTATGGGGAATTTAAATAAAGTAACAAGCTGTTCATTGCAGACGTTTACACTAACGTGCTGAAGCTACAGTGCCAGGGGGGCGGGGTTATGCTCAGGGTGGCTTCATTATGTCATCGAGCCACCCTTTAGGACCGCCCACAAAATCCTGTTTAACCCTCTGACTCGATGTTTCAGGGTCGCTTTAACCTCCGCCTCTTCTCTTCTCCCCGCCTGCAGGGCATCTGGCGTATTCCAGTCGACGAGATCGATCGCCCGGGAAGTTTTGCGTCTCATATGAACCGATCCATTGTCCTGCTGCTGGAGGTGCTGTCTCAGCTCAAGGATCACGACACTCTGCTGAAAGTCTCGTTCATGCTGCAGAGAACCCCTGACCAGGGAAAGTAAGGACGCAAAAACGCTGCTTTCTCTTCACGACGCTGTGTGATGTGTCTGTTCCCTGACTCCCCCTGTCCTCGTCTCTCCTGTAGGAAATATTTACGGGATGTTGATCGCCAGGTTTTGGCCAAGAGAGCATTTTTCCTAACTGTAAAAGTCCTGGAGGACAATCTGAACAGTCTCACAGGGGTAAGGAAGCACAAATCACCACACACACTCTCGGAGCGGCGAGTTTTAGATGTCTGGCATGCGCCCGCTTCGTGTTTTGACAGGCTCTGTTCTCTTTCAGGTGTCTGAGCAGCTTCACAAAGCGCCGGCGCCCTCCATGGGGGAGATGACCACAACAGACGCATCCAACAGGCCCAGCTCAGAGGACGTCAAACATGCACTGCCTAAGAAGCTCACAGAGGGAGCCTGTGCTGCTGATTCAGGGCCCAGGGAAGCCGCCCAGGCTCAGCTCACCACGCCGCAGACATCCGTAGATAAAGGGAGTAAAGTTCAGGAGAGCTTCCCCGGGAAGGTGGAGACTTCTGGGAGTGAGGGCCGCAAAGAGGAGCCCATGGAGCTGGACACTGGCAACTGGAGGAGGCCCTCTATGACCACAGATTCTCAGGGCAACCAGACAGAGGCGGTGACCTCCGTGGAGCTCCAGCAGAAGGTGGCTGACAGCAGCCGGACGCCGGAGCTGTCTCTGGAGGAGCTAAGCATCAGCTCCAGGCAGCAGCAGCTCCAAGCGTCGGCGCCGAAGGTCACGGCGGCCGATCAGGGGTCACTACGGAGGCCGAACAGGAAGAGGAAGCTCCTGGAGGACGTGGAGTCCGGAAAGACGTTACTGCTCGACGCCTACAGGGTGTGGCAGCAAGGCCAGAAGGTCATGACCTACGACCTGGGGCGCATCGAGAAGATCATGTCAGAGACGTACATGCTCATAAAGCAGGTAAAGCTCTGTGTGCTGTTCTGCAAAGTCATGCCGAGCTCGGGGCGACTCCTCTTCTAACTGAATTAGTAACACGACGCTCTGCAGAGGAGGGACTTTCCCTCTCTCAGTCGATGCGGTCGTACTCAGCGTTCAGCGACGGTGACACGTCGGTCTCTCTGATGTTTCTCCTGAAACAGTTTCACCGATCTAAAAGTAGATCTGTCGGGTGTTTTTAAGATGAAAAGGGGTTTTTCGGAGCGTTAATTGCAGCGATTGGCGCTCGGGTTGCAACATTTTCTGGCGTCTTGACTGTCTGTTCATGTTAAGTTTCACTTTCCGGCTGAGAGAGAATAAAACGGTTCATAAAGTCGCTCTGCAGTTATCGAGCAAACACCTGATGACAAACGAGGAGAGGGAAGTGTTCGACTCGCGGTTAAACCACGAGACCGCGAAAAACAGCAGCTGCAAAACGTTCCAACAACAAACCAAACAAATGAAGCAGCTCGTTCAAAAAAAGAAAGATGAGCAGTTTGAAATGATGAATTACAAACACTAAGAACTAAAGTAACACACAATAAATAAATCAAACTACAGGATAGTTACAGTCTATAAATCATAGACTAAAGTATTCAGCGTTTTATGTTTGAAACTCTTTGTCGTCCGTATCTTTACAGCCAGTTTATGAGTCAGCTGTTTGATCAACGAGAGCACAAAGTTCATCGCAGGTCTTTGTTTCTGTTGTGTCGAGGTTTCCTTCGAGAAACGGCGATCGCGTCTTCTTGACGACAAACTCCTGAATAATTTGAAGTTGTCTTCATGCACATCCTGTCAGAGCAAACAGTCAGTCAGGTGAACGTCGTCATAACCGTCGTTTACATCTTTACATCAAGTTTTCCCTGCTCAGAAAGTCTCAAAATAAATCTGTCCTGAGGAGACGCAGATCACTGTTCAACTGTTCAAATGTTTTTATTTAGTTTTTGTTCAGAAAAGGCAAAAAAACACAAAATATTCATCAACATCTTTTTCCAATATTTCCATACAAACATGTTCATCATATATTTGCTTCCTCACATCTGCCCATCTCGCTGTAAATGACAAATTAAACAAAAGAACGAAAAGCGTCGACGTTAAAAAAGCAGCTCAGACACAAAGTTCAAATGTTTCCGAACTGTAAACAAATAAAATGTGATAACAGCTGACATGAAGTGCTCATTAATATTCATCAGACTTTATTTGTACTGAACTTTTCCGTCCGTTTGAATGACAAAGTTTCTTAAAATAACTTCTTATACTGTTTGTTTAAACAGTGACTGAGTTCATTTATAGTGTAGGCAGCTTAAACCTGAATAAATATAACTAAAAATAAAACTCTCTAAATAAATAGATCAAATAGAATAAAAGCAAAATGAAACAAATAAATGTTGAGATCTATAAACAGACAGATAAATAAATAAAAACAGTTTAACTAAATAAAAATATAAAAACAGAAAAATGTATAAAAAATATATTTCAAAGAAAATCTGGTTAAAAATAAAATTTTATAATAAAAAAACAAAGTGTGAAATTTGCTTCGTTAGTCTAAACATTGGTCGTGTTTGACTTCTTGTTTCACTGTTTTGTTGAGCCTCCTCCACCTTTATGGAGCCGCCTCCTCCACCTTTATGGAGCCGCCTCCTCCACCTTTATGGAGCCGCCTCCTCCACCCTGCAGCCTGCTGGATGATTCTTTTGTGTTTCCTGATTATTGGTGAACGTTTTGTTCTCTGATGTGAAATCTGCCTCGTCCCGTCGACCTGCTGAGAAGACGAGACGTTTCCTCTCACGTCTCTGGAGGGAGACTTGTTAAAAGTTAGTCCAGCTTCAGCTCTTTCCTCCTGCAGCTTGTATCGAGCTGCAGATCGATGCCGGCCCTATAGAAGCCGTCGAGGGATCCGAGGCGGCGAGCTCGGGCTGATGTTTCCTCCCGTGTGCTCTTTAAAGTATCTGCAGACCAGCCGCGACATGCTTGCTGTCACCGTCGTGAGCTGGTGTAATTAATGAGCCCGGGCGCTCTCCAGCAGCGTCTTCTGATCGTGCTCACAAAGTGCAGACGACGCACAGCTGCACGCGCTCACGCTTCTGTTTGTTTTTATTTTTACTCGCACATATTTCACTCTGGATGTTTGTCGTGTCATCAGAACGACGCGCTGTCACGCCGAGCAGACGTGACGCCGTAATAACAATCATTATCTGATATTGATAAGCCGCCGCTGGCAGCTGGATGAAGGCTTGACGTGAAGAGAAAGCACAGAGGGCCGTCCTCAGCTCGTTTCACAATAAAGCAGGAGCTGGCTGCACCGCTGCAGCAGCTGTGTGAACCAGACTGAGCTGCAGCTGAGCTCCCACACATCCACCGTGGGTGGTGCTGCCGCACTCGGCCTTAATGATCGGGAGACGAGGACAGGACGAGTTCAGTCGTACACACTCGGGGATGCGTGAAGGAGGTTTGACTGTGCTGAGTGTAAACATGTGTTGCCGTGCACTAACATCTGTTGTCCTGTCTCAGGTTGACGAGGACGTCGCTCTGGACCAAGCTGTGAAGTTCTGCCAGATCCAGTTGGCCACTTCTGCCCAAAGACAGGTGAGACTCAGCAGCAGCGTCCTCACCTGCCACCTTTCTGCTACCTCCACACTTTCTCTCGCAGCAGCTCACACTGTGCTTTAACACGGAGAGCTGAGTGTGCAGTCTGTCCGTGCAGCGTTTTACTGACTCGTTTCACAGAGAGGCTCGACTCGGCTCCGCGCACAGACTGACTCGAGGCGGACAAAACAAACTTTAATACCAATGATCAGATGAAATCAAAGTCGACTTTAGTGTTTAGTGCGAGGCAACAAATGCAAAGTGTCTGAAACCTGCACACTCCCTCTAGTGTCCAACAAGGGGCGGCTCCACAAACCATCTGTATGTGAGCTCAGGAGGAAACGAGTCGACTTCTCAGCTCAGTGAAAAGTTTCCTCGTCAGTTTTTTGGTCCTTGGTTTTCCACACAGCCTGATGTTCGCTCAGTAAGTTTCATCAAGAGGAGAACAGACGATAAAGCAGAGGGATGATCGAGGACGTGGACGAGAGTCGACACACACCGGGCTCGTCACACTCAGATCAAACTGTTTGAGTCCAGATTCTGTTTCTGCTGCGATACAAGAACGTTTGAGAGCAGACAGGAACATTCACACGACTTCAGAAGCGTTTCTCCCTCCAGACTTTGTTGACTTGCTTCATGTTCTTCTAAACATGCTTCTACATGTGGAAATATGCGACGTCCTTCATTTGTTTCTGTTTTTAACGGCCGGCAGTTTGCACAGAGGTGTTTTTATTTTGAAAATCCAGCGGATTCTCTATATATAGAACAACCCGCTCCTGAACCGGACCTGCTGCACATCGCTGAGGCGACCGCGGCGTACACACAACGTGGCAGCGCGTCCTTAAAGAAACTAACGTGCTACCTCCACGATCTCGTCCAATAATGAGTCACTTCTGGCTCCAAAAAATCCAAACTCAAGGCTTCAGAACGGTTGGTTGACGTCACGGTGGGTGGCATAATCGAGGTAGATTCAGGTGTATGAAGTGTCACTGCACAGATCGCTGAAAGCTTTCCAAGAGACACTATGGACGGACAGGTGAGTCATCAAAATTGACTCCCTATGTCATAGGGAGTCAATTTTGATGACTCACCTGTCGTTCCCCGTTGGTGGAACGTCCTACGAGTTCCTCCCAGATCACAAACCTCCTGAAGACCTCCAGCTCTTCAGAGAGGATGAATCTGCAGGTAACAGATAATTTGTGATAAGCTCCTCTGAGCTGACACCCTCAGGATTAATTACAGTCTGCCAAACATGTGCTTTACCAGCCGAAGCTAAAAATATCTCCGTGAGCTGTCCTGATGTTTGAGCGTTCCCCATCTGCCAATCCAAGTGGGTTAAATACTAATTTTACTCCGCCGGCTGCTATTTATAGCTCGTAATGGCACGTTTAGGCGCGGATGTTTGCATCTGTAGTAAAAGTCGCTCGGTGATTCCCGCTCACGTCTGCTGCAGCCTGACGGGGATAAATATAGAGCCGAGCTCGGTGTGAGCGCTCCCTGTCGCCACTTCAGCCTCGGCAACACGAGTCGCCAAACTTCAGCGCGTTGCACGAGCGAACAACCGAATCATCGAATCATTCAGCCTCCATCCTCGCATCCCTCCTCCTGCCCACACAGTCAACACGGGTCTCTCTCTCTCTGCCCACATCCTGTTGTCACGGTGATGTTCCCCCCCGAAACCTCAGCCTCATGAGAAAGTCGCCGTGTGCAGAATAAACCACTGATCCGATCATCAGGAGGCTTTCCGTTTCGTTTCATCGATCTCCTGTCGACTGAATCATCCGCGCGTGGGCGCGACACGAAGTCGATTTCTTTTACGTTAAATCTAAATTAAATTAAATCGTGTTTGAAAGGTTGAAGAGGATGAAACATTAACGTTCATTACTCAGAGTGAGACTTGAGGTCGCCGTGTTGAACTGCTGTGACGGACCAAACGCTCCAGATCGGGCGTTTCTCGGGTGAAGCGAGGGGGTTGCAAGCATTAACTACACCGCTGAGCGACACCGACTCCTTCAGCACTCGTCCTTCAGTTCAGTCACAGAAGATCTGAACTAACGTCAGCTACAGTACACTAAACACTGACTACAGGTCGGGACGACACGGGGGGCTGCAATCCTCAACTGTACCACTAGATGTCGCCATAGACAGGATGAAGCTCAGTGTGGCGGCCATGTTTGTAGTCCTGCCTCTAAACCTGCAAAGACGTGGCTGAATGACGCCTGGTTACCTGTAACCACGCCCACCTGTCAATCAAAGCGTCCACGCTCTTAATCCTGCATAACTTTAAGCCTTAATATAACCTGAACAGGTGAGTTGTATATAAATTCACCCTCAGTACAGTTGTCATGAACGGGGAAATTAGCTACAGAGACCAAAACTGTTTTTTGTACCAGGCTGTAAACATGTTTATTTCTGCTGTGAAGTTGGACATTTGGACATGGGGACTTATGGAGACTGACTCACTTCTGGAGCCAGCCTCAGGTGGACGTTAGAGGAACTGCAGCTTGTGGTGCTGTCAACAGAAAACTGTAAAACATTTTTCATCTAATTAACCAGAAACTAAATCAAACATCTTAAAGCTCTTCGTCTTTTTAATGTTCCAACACTGACGATAACTGAATGAATCTTTAACTCACAGATAGAACACGTGACGTAACACTTGAAGGAAGACTCAAAGTTTGTTTTCTCAGATCGACTTTATTGAGACGTTACGTGAATGTGTCCTCGTCTCCGTGATGCTGCCGTCTCCGTCCTCCCTCAGTTTGATCGGAACGTTCCCCGTGACAGCAGACGGTCCTCGTGGTCTCAGGCTGTGTGTGTGTGTGTGTGTGTGTGTGTGTGTGTGTGTGTGTGTGTGTGTGTGTGTGTGTGTGTGTGTGTGATCATCGTGGCAGCAGCAGCTCGTGTCGCGTCGTGTTTGTATGTCGTGAGAAACACGAGCAGCGAAACACTCGGATCAGATTCACACCCGATCTGCCCGCTGAGCTGTTTGTATTGTTTCAGCAGAAACACTGTGTGTGTGTGTGTGTGTGTGTGTGTGTGTGTGTGTGTGTGTGTGTGTGTGTGTGTCATCAAAGAACACGGGTACAACAGAGGAGGCTGCTGCAATTTCATTAAACTGTTCGAACAGAACCTGAACGCGCTCTGATCACGTTAAAGGTCCAATCTGGATAATTGCACAGAACCGAACTGAGACACTCGAGCTGCAGCTTCTTTCCGTCCGGCCGACTTGTTGGAGTCTCTTTAGTCGCCGATGTTTAATTCATGAGCTGTGAATCATCAAAGCTTCTTCAAGCTGCTGCTGAAGGTTCTGCTGAAGTCTGAGCTCGGCTCGGTTCAGATTCAGAGAACAATGTGACTTCAAAGCTGCTGCTGTTGTTGTTGTTGTTGTTGTTGTTGTTGTTGTCACATCATCTCGTGCAGGCCGTGTCACGGTCGGCGGTGCCGCCGGCAGAACCGTTAAATAATCAGACACCGTGCAGGTCCAACTCAAACCCTCAGAAGGTGTGCTGGTCTTCTTTCAGCTGTGTTCCTCTGTGTTGCCATGACAGCGGCTGTTGCTGTCACAGGTTGTTTGTGCAGCTCTTGTGTTTTTCTAAGTGGTCCTCAAAGAGGCTCAGAGGGAATCTGCCGTTAACCGTTACCCGCCGCTCTCCTCCTGTCTCCAACAGTCCGCAGGCGACACACCGACCACGCCCAAGTACACCAAGGAGCACCGAGACATCTTCTTCCCCGCCTCCCTGCCGACGCCCGTCCTCCTCAGCCACGCCGCCTGCCACCACCCTCAGCCCTCCTCCTCCTCCTCCCCCGCCCAGGACGGCCAGGCGGCGGCCAAAGCGCTGTACGAGCCGCTGAGCAAGCTGTCCAGACCTCAAGGAGCGAGCTTCCACGAGCAGACGCAGCAGCACCGGAGAGCAGGCGGCCACCCGGCTGCTGCTGCTGCTGCTGCTGCTGCAGCCATGGCCTTCTTACCGCACACAGGTACGACACAGCAGCAGGTGTGAGCAGCAGGGGGCGCCTGTGGACCTGCACAGGTCTGTTACATAACACACATGAAGGCGCTTCGAGCCTGTAGAGGGCGCTAGACAGTCAGTGTGACCTGCAGGGTCAGGTGGAGCTCATCACCTGTCACACGCAGCAGCTCCATCAGTGTTACACACACACACACACACACACACACACACACACACACACAGGTTAGCACTGCAGCACTGTGTGTTATGTAATGGTTTCCTTGGCAACATCAGTGGAGAAGCCCTAAAAAAAAAAAAAAAAAGCATCAGATCATTTTTTGTTTTCGTTTGTGTCGGAGCTGCAGGAGGAAGTTCACCTTTCAGAATAAAAGCCAGCTGATGTTCCTCAGCAGTCCAGCTCGGTCTGTCAGCGCTCACCTGGTTTCATTCTGTGTTCTGTTCTGGTGTTTGGTCTCAGAGGACTGTGACGAGCCTGCAGAGGGACTCTCGTACCGGCAGCAGGAGTCACATCTCTGTCAGCAGATGAAGCTGGCCTCTGTGTCGCAGGGACAGGAGTCCGCCTCAGGCTGGTTCCAGGAAGAAACCGCCACATGTAGCAGCGCACAGCCCTGTCCAGGTCAGAACCTTCAGAACCGGGGCGACAGAGCCGCTCACAGGAGCGTCGGCAGTGTCTCTAAATGTGTTTCTGTCTCTCTCAGACCAGCAGCAGTACGCCAGCAGCGAGCAGTCGAAGCTTCCAGACCCAAACCGGATCCGCTCCCGCGTCCCGCCCAACATGCCAAAGCTCTTCATCCCTTCCACCGTCACCAAGTTCCCGCCAGAGATCACAGTAACGCCTCCGACGCCCACGCTGCTGTCCCCGAAAGGCAGCATCTCCGAGGAAACCAAACAGAGGCTGAAGGTAACGCCGTGCACCTTTTTTTATTTCAGATCAGTTTGTCTGTGTCCACGCTCTGACGTCCTCTGTCCTCTGTCCTCCGTCACAGAACGTCATCCTGTCGTCTCAGTCTGCAGCCACCGTCAAGAAGGACACGCTGAGCCAGCCGGCGCTCGAGGTGCAGGAGACGTCGAGCCAGGAGTCGTCTCTGGAGAGCGAGTCTGACGAGGAGGAGGAGGAGGAGGAGGAAGAGGAGGAGGACGACTACATGGACATCTGAGGAGCTCCCAACACGTCCCTGCTCCTGTCTCTGTCTCTGCTCCTGTCTCTGTCTCTGCTCCTGTCCCTCACGTGCATTAAAAAGACTCCGACTGACAGCAGATGCAGTATTTATCGTCACAGCATGTCTGTAATGTGCCATGTTATGCAGACGACCGACCGACCGCACTCGAGCCTTTCACGCCGAGCGCTCCCGCGTTTATGCATCTTTTTTTTTTTGTTTGTTTGTTTCATCTGACCGGCAGCATGCGCCGACGTCCTCGGCTTCAGACTTTTTACTTTGGCATGTTTCATGGCGGCGAACACGGAGGTGAACTCGGGACAATCGGCTCGCCACCTGTAGCAGATTGGAAATGTTTACACTTTAACACTTTGGGGATGTTTTTCAGTCAGCACTTCAAGTTTCTTTTGTATTTCTCGTAACGTTTCTGTCCTCGGTGTGCATTTGTAGCGAAGAGGAACAGGAGGACGTCCCGTCACACCAGCACTGATCCCGGAGCGGCGTTCCTTTGTTGTTTTGTACAATCCGAGTATCTTTCCAACACGTTTGGCTTTAACGGGGTCGAGCACACGAAGCTGAAGTGTGTGTGTGTGTGTGTGTGTGTGTGTGTGTGTGTGTGTGTGTGTGTGTGTGTAAACATTACATGGAGGGTCGCTTCAGTCTCCGTGAGCTCAGAGGAAGACAACCGAATGTTTTCTACAGATCGTTTTCTATAAAAACAGAACGATGTTTCTCGAACGCCGTCTACAAACCGTTTTTAAAAAGGACACGAGTGAAATATTGTAAACTTCCCTTGATATAGTTTTTTTGTACTTAATTTCATTCTGCTGAGCTTTTTTTTTTTGTTGTTGTTGTTGTTTTTTTGGGGGAATGTACCACAGCTGAAGAGGAGGAGCCGGCTGGAGGCCTCGGCCCGGCCCGGCCCGGTTCTGCTGGGGGTGAACTGTTTGTTCTCTGTGTCTGGACTGAATGCATTATAGATGTCAAACCAAAAATATATTTGAGAAACACTTTTTTTGTTCCGTGTGCTGCTTCAAATATCAAAAAACTCAAAAAATATCACTGACTAGTCCAGCAGCAGTCAGCCCAGCTCGGCGTCTGTCTTTCAGCCTTTTATTTCACCAAGCTCTCACCAACCACTAAAAGTCAGTCCCACACACACACACACACACACACACACACACACACACAACTTAAAAAGAAAAGATTATACACCTGTGTGTGAATCAGGTCTAAAGCTTATTGAAGGAGCCCGTGCACAATACACAGAACATTGACACACATTACAGACAGACATGCTGACAGTAGCTTTATCAGAGGTCGCAGCTCTATATACAAATTAATCTGTTTAATTTTCAGCTTTTCCTTGAAGGTGGAGATGATTTCACCATTTTTTTTATTTATTCACCTTTCATACTGAACTGCAGCCCAAAGTGCTTCACAGAGCAGAGTAAAGACAGAAATAGACAATAGAGCAGTTTCATAAAAAACTAGAAATTAAAAGAAAAAGTAGAAACATAAAACTACAACAATGAAACAAATAAGAAAAGAACCTATAGGATAAAAATCATTTAACAACAGTTGCTGTAAAAGTAGATCAGACCTGTGCAGTGAATAAGCACCAGAGATAAAAGTAACAGAGTGATCAGGACACACAAACTCAGCAGTGAATGGCACCTGAGCAGGTAAAAGACTAAAGAGAGATGTCTTCAGATGTTTTTAAAAATGTCTACAGACCTGCAGCTCCTGCATGTGAGAGACAAGCTGCTACTGTTTATTCTTCTTTATTCCCAGTGAGTCCATGTTTATTTCTCAACTCAAACTTTATTCATAAAGCACATTTAAAAATAACTGAGGTTGACCAACGAGCTGTACAGGTTAATACAAATAATATACATATAATGTCACGATTACAAAAGGTTTTAGATAATTAAACTTAATTTAAAAACCTCAAATGATCCGGCAGATCGGAAATCATTCCAGAGCCGAGGGGCCGCGACCACAAGCTTTAAAAAAAACAAACGGTAAAATTTAAAAATCTATTCTAAAAACAACCGGAGCCAGTGTAGCGACGCCAGGACAGGATGTGGTCACGCTTGCGTTTGCCATCACACACATGATACAGATTTAAATCAGTCAACCAGAGACCAGAGCTTCCTCCGTCAGCGTCCTCTTCACTCTTATGAATTGTCCAGCTCCTGTTCTGGCACGACACTGGCTCTGTAAACCTGTTGTTCTTCTTCCCGGTGGTACGAACACTGACCCTCCGTGAACAAGACTCCTGATGCTGCATCACTAAATAGACCTCACCTGTCAGTCAAAGCGTCCACGCTCTTAATCCTGCATAACTTTAAGCCTTAATATAATGTGAACAGGTGAGTTGTATATAAATTCACCCTCAGTACAGTTGTCATGAACGGGGAAATTAGCTACAGAGACCAAAACAGTTTTTTGTACCAGGCTGTAAACATGTTTATTTCTGCTGTGAAGTTGGACATTTGGACATGGGGACTTATGGAGACTGACTCACTTCTGGAGTCAGCCTCAGGTGGACGTTAGAGGAACTGCAGCTTTTGTTTTTTTAGGCACTTCTCCCAAAAATCTTTTTATTCTAAGAACTCATTGTCTCCGCGATACGTGACGCTGCGTGTTATTGTAGGTTTAGTTTCATATGCAGCTGAATCATACTGAAAATATTAAAGATTTGTGTTTTAATTTTCTTTTTTTAACCAGATTAAAACATTTTATGAGGCTAAAACAAAAAGTTTTTTTTGTGTTAATACAACAACATCCAACAGTTAAAACATCCTGAACATACGGCAGTAATGAAAATAATAATAAAATATTAATAATACTGAAAAGGACAAAAATAAATAAATAAATAATAGAATTAAAATTTAAACTGCACTAATTAGTCAACATATTATCTGTGTGCTCTGAGTATTAGGTCACAACGATCATTCCCAACAACAAGTAAGATCTTTTTATTATCTCATTCTTTCTCCACATCTTCATTCCTCAACAGTTCCAGAAATAATGTAAAATTCAGAAGCATCTTTTTAACAATACAGGTCAGTTTCTGAGGAGACAAACTCGATGTTAAGTTATTTAACCGGTGGTTAAAGAGGGACGACCAACATTCTTCCAACACAGTGTTTGTCCTGCAGTGAACAGGTCGAACACTTTTCTTTCCTCACAGGATAAATGTCCAAAATACATAACTGAGGACAAAGACCTGAGAGATCATCACTGACTGTCTTCACATGCAGCCTGGTGACTGTTACACGTATAGATCAGGTGTATTAGGATCCGATTCATTTACCTGTACGGGACAGATTCTTGTTTTAAATGAATTCACCGCTCAGCTCGTGGAAAGATGAAGGTGACGGTTCTGAAACACACAGCAGTCGTTTCTGTCACCGCAACATTTTAACAACAAACTGTGTGTGTGTGTGTGTGTGTGTGTGTGGCCTGAACACACTCGATAAAAACACTCCCAAAAATCAGCTGACTAATCTTTTCCTTCAGGATAATGAACTCTGTCTCGTTTAAAGTCTGCGCCTCATGTTGGACCACCCCGCCGACCACATTGACTTTGTGGTCAAAGGGCTCGTACACCGTGGTGTGAAGTCTCCGACACGAGGGAAGTCATTAGTCTTCATTAGCAACTTCCAGGAGTTTCTTATGAAGTTGCTGTGAAGTTGTCATTTGCCCCCTTTGCCAGGCGAGCTCCATCTGAGGTTTGTTTTCTTATGTGGGCGACCAAATGTGAGCCGAGCCGGCCCCCTGCGAGCCGGGACGAGCCGGGTTAACGGACTTCAAGGTGGTTAAAGATGAGCCGGACAAATATAAGATGAACAGATGAAGTCTGCAGCCGACCTGTGCTCAGGTAGAGAGTCTCCATGTTGGTCTGCAAACCCTCAAAGTGGCCAATTAAGCATCAAAAGGGCATGCTGCATGGCTAATGTGGGCCGAAGGTGTGAGGTTTCTCGTCAGCCCACTCCAGGGGCTCTTTATTGGGCTGCTACAGAGCCGTCTGATCCCCGGGCCCTGGCTGTATATTGGCAGCTGTTAAATGTTTGGAGGCACGAGGTGGGATGTGTGCAGTTAAAGCAAATGGCCAGAAGAAGAAGAAGAAGAAGAAGAAGAAGAAGTGACACCAGGGAGGAGGAACGTCACCAAAGCTGATGGAGATCAGACGTGATGAGAAGTGATTTAAATGTTTAAATGTTTTTCATGCATCCAAAACTCCACAAACATGAAACATCGAATCCAAATCAGCTTCTTCACGTCTGATGTTTCTGACGTCGTACTCGCTGCAGAAAGTTCATCTTCGTAGGTTCAACTGTAAACTGGTTAAAAAACGAGTTCATCTTCAGGTTTAACAAGAAAACTGATGATTTAAGTTTAGAGGAGAAGAACGTCTGAATAAAATCAGATTGATTCAGATTTATTTAACTCTTTGTGTTGTGTTGCAGTGACTCGAGGTGAAACTGAGGCTGAAGTCGAGTTTGTGGCGAACGCTGAGAGATTCAACACGAATAAAGAGACGAGATGCACAAAGAAATGAAAGCTCCGCTCAGCTTTACTTTAATATTGGAGCAGGCGTTGATCTTTATATCATCACATGGACTTTTCACAGGTAAAGACTTTCTGCTCCTGTTTTTCTGTTCCTACACGTTGTCGGTCCTGCAGGATTCCTCCTGTCCTCCGTCCTGATGTGTCAGATCGCCTCCGGGCTCCGTCACACCTGTCACCTCCACATCGCGGGCACGTAATGGGATCGACACTGCTGCTGCTGAAATGTACACCTCAGCTCTGAAACACTGAAATCATTTCCCCTGAACGCCGCCTGACCTCCATGCACCACCCCCACCCACATCCACCCACCACCCCTCCGCCCTGGGCCCAGAGGAGCTGGCTTTAGTGCTAAGTGAGGAGAGCCACACTGAACCTGTGAATAACTCCTCCACAACAATAAGAGGACACAAACACGTCGCACTCACCTCAAGGCCAATGTTGTGCCACCACCAGCACCGAGGAGGTGGAGGAGGTGGAGGAGGTGCAGAGGCGTTTAACACGAGGATCTGTTTGAGTGCATCATTACCAGCTGAACGTTATCGTCCTTTTTATTGAGCATCGACCCCGAGCGAGAGGCCGAGCGACCAGTCGATACTTTGACTCTTTGTGCTGCGTTTAAGTGCTGACTCAGACTTCAGGAACATCAAACCACATTTCTCTGTTTGTGTCAACAGGAGTCACGTTAGACGACGCCTCATTTGCATATTCAAACATCAAACATGTCATGTATTAATTCATTAATGTGAGTTTCATGTCGTGGTTTTTTACGTTATAAAAATAAATGGAGCCCGCTGACTTTGTCCATGGATCATTCAGAGTCTGATTTATTAAACATTTGATTCATAAAATCTGTTCTTCACGTCTGCTGACTCATTTCTTTGTAAAAAAAATCACAAATATGTGACATTAAAAATGCTCTAAAGTCAAAGCTAACATTAAAGACAGGCATGTCGTGGTTTCAGGGTTTGAAATGGAGAAAGTCTAAAGTCAAACAACAAACACAGAGTCATGCTGATATTACCAACATGAGAAATATCCAGTTATATTAAAGAAATGGAGCCTGAAGGTTTTTCACAGAGGGATTAGTTCATGGATCATTCAGAGTCTGATTTATTAAACATTTGATTCATAAAAACATGAAGAGCGTCGATGTTCTTCACGTCTGCTGACGGTGTTTTCTGATTCATGGAGTCATACAAAGACAGATCTTTGTATGATTTAGTCATATTATGGTTTCAGGGTTAAATTATTACACGAAACAAGTTTGAACCTGGATTTGAACGTTTCTGGAAATCTGAATGCAGACTGCTGAAGAAAAGAAGTCGACCTCCTGAAGACGCAGACTGATCCGTCAGTCCTGCTGAAGGTTGTCCACCTGTAGTGTCTCCTCATGTCCAACATGTCTCATTGTATGCAGACAGAGAAGACGATGACTCAATTCAAATGTTCACTTTAATTCTGCTGCTCTATGTATTCGCAGACGGGCACGGTGGACGGACGCTTGTTGTTGTCTTTATTCTCGGACCCCCCCCCCCGTCCATTCAAGGCCGACTTGTGCTCGTGGTGCTAACTGGCTGTTAATTGCCTGGCCTTTCTCCTCCTGCAGAAACCAGCCCTCTTCAAGGGAAACCAGCCTAATGAGATTATCTATCAGAGCACGGGCCTGTCTAGACACCCCCAATACACAACACCCCCACCACCACCACCACCTGTGCCTGCAGTCCTGCACGCCCTCAGGTAAAAGTTACCTGCAGATTCATGTTGTCATTACACCATTATGGGTTTACACAGAGTTTCCCACCCACTGCATCATGGCTGTGATGACACGAGCTGTAAAAACTCAGCTAGTTTAAACAGTTTATGTATAACTGACGTTACGTTTTAAACCTCTTGCGTCTTTACCACGTTGCACAAACACACTAAACGCCTCTTTAGTTTGCGGTTGCGTCCGTGTGAATGATGTTTAAACGTGTTCTGGTGCCGCCGCGAGGCCCCATGATCTGCAGCTCCATATTTGTTTTTAAAGTCTCTTAGCAGTTAATAAAGATGCATTTCCTCCAGTCCCCCCTTCCTGTTGGGGACGGTATCAAGGCTCTGTTAAGTCTCTTTGATTTCCAGTGACCTCCAATCACAGCGGGGGGGAGGACTCGGACTCATCATTGTGCCACTTCAAAGCCTGGGAATGGCTCTCCTGACCCCACCCACTCCTCCACGGCTCCCCTTAAAAGTCACGGTCACCCTTCCTGCAGGACTCCAGAGCTCTGAAAGATCTGCTGACCTGAACCTCCTGACTCCTCGTGAGCTGCTGGATTTCTTCTTCTTCTTCTTCTTCTTGGACTTGGATATCACAGACACTTGGATTGCTTCTTTTGTTGGAACCTTTTTAAGCTTTTTGCTGCTGAACCTGAAGCATGCAGTCCATCAGAGGTGAGTGTCTTTGACGTTTGTGCAACCCGTTCCCCCAAACTGTCAACTTGTTTCTTTGTCCTCACTCGAGCATCATCTTATTATTATCTCCAGACTTGAAGCCCAACTTCAGCGGCCCTCCTCCCTCCTCGATGGCTCCCGGCCCTGACGCCTATCTCCAGGGGAACATCAGGATGACCCTGGAGGACCCTGAGCTTTGGAAAACCTTCCATGGAATAGGAACAGAGATGATTATAACTAAACCGGGCAGGTGAGAGGACAGATTAAACATTAAACGCACGATGAGTTTGGGAGGTTGCGTCTTTTGGTTGCTCATTGCCCGTTCTTCTGTTGCAGGAGGATGTTCCCGCACTGTAAAGTGAATCTTTCCGGACTTATTCCATGTGCAAAGTACATCTTACTGGTGGACATGGTGCCTGAGGACGGCTTCAGGTACAAGGTAAGAGTTCCCATCATTAAAGTTCTCTCAGTGTCTTCCACATGTTTATCACCTCCTCCTCCCTCCCCTGACATTGTACATCAAAGGGTGCTATCTCTTCCTGTTTTTCTATCCCCTGCTGGGAACCCACTGTACCCCCCCCCCCCCACATCTCTGTGGGTGGCAGCTCCACACTCCTCCGTCCTGATCTCACACTGTGGGAAGGGAGAAGCACCTGAAGACATCACTGACTTCACCGCTCTGTCTCTTTTCTGCAGTGGAATAAAGAGAAATGGGAGGTGGCAGGAAAAGCGGAGCCCCAGCCTCCCTGCAGGACGTACCTCCACCCGGACTCTCCGGCTCCGGGGAGCCACTGGATGAAGCAGTCGGTCTCCTTCCTCAAGCTGAAGCTCACCAACAATACGCTGGACCAGCACGGCCATGTAAGTACGAGCCCTCGAGGTGATGCCCGTACCTCCTCACAAAAAGTGCTCTGAGCTAAAACCTCTTTCTTCTTCTGCAGATCATCTTGCACTCCATGCATCGATACCACCCACGCTTCCACATCGTCCAGGCCGACGACCTCTTCAGCGTCCGCTGGAGTGTTTTCCAGACCTTCACTTTCCCCGAGACGTCCTTCACGGCCGTCACAGCGTATCAGAACACCAAAGTAAGTCCCCAAAAAACCTGCTGTTCATCTTCTGACATCTCAACGTGACTTTGAAGAGTTTTAACTGATCTGATTTCCTCCACCGACAGATCACGAAGCTGAAGATCGACCACAACCCGTTCGCTAAAGGTTTCCGGGATGAGGGCACAAATAAAAAGAGGTGGGTGTCTCTCCTGTTGCGTTTGAGTGTTTTGGTTTGGTTGCAGATTTCAGTTTGTTTGAATGAAGCTGATGTTCCTCTGCAGACGTGCGACCAAGAACCCAGCCTGCCTCGAGAAACGATCCAGGATGTCGGACATGAACAGGGACTCCGAGGAGGACAGTCCACCAGATTTCTGCCGGTCATCGTACGAAGGTTATGACGGCGAGGAGGGAGACCTGCCCAAACGGAAAGAGGGCGACGACGTCAAAGAGGAGCGTTACTCGCCGTGGGCTGCCGACAGGGAGCACAGCGCGAGGACCGAATCCCCCGCCGGGGCCGACCCGCGGGACATGTACAACGCCGAGCAGCTTGTTCCCGCTCCCGCCTCATACCAGCCGTACAGGTGAGAACAAACAAGACAAATGAACGCAACAAACACGTTCGCCGAGAATCGGACTCTGACTGACTTCTTTTTTTTTGCTCTTCAGGTTTCATGAGTACGGGAAGTCTCCGTCTCCGTCCTCCAGCATCGGCAGCAGCAACAGCGGATCAGGACGCAGCAGCTTCGAGTCCAGAGTCCCCGACGTCGCCACCGTCCCCGATCACGACTCCTCCAAGCCGCGCACGCACGAGGTCGGACCTTCGGCGTGCGGGCCTCAGCACCTCCCCGCTCCTCAGGACTACTCCGGCGTCCTCAACGTGACCATGACCCAGGCCGGCAAGCCCGGCGTGATCGGACACCACATCTACAGCCCGTACGGCGCCGAGCAGCCTCTGGGCCAGTGGAGCGGCCCCGGTCCCGCTCAGTACCCGCCTCCTCACCACCTCGCCGCCGACTACACCACGCAAGCCGTGCACCACGGCTATCACCACGGCAACATGGCGGAGTGGAGCCAGTACCCGCTGTTCTCGTACTCGTGCTGGTGAAGAGACGCTCACGTTAAACTGCAGCTGATCCGCCGCTCACAGGTGTGAGGTGAAATGCATGCTGGGACACGAGGCCGAGATGGCCAGAGGTGACGACGACAGACGAACTGAAGGAAGACGGTCTGCTGCTCGACACGCGACGTGTGCTGCTCCATGCTGAGTGTTTTACTGTCTATTTATTTTGTATTTCATCTCGTCTCCAAGTGAAAATATTATTTTTGTAAAAGAAAAAAGAGAGAAGAGAAAAAAATCAAACACGAGTGTGCAATTCATGTCTTTGTCTTTGAAATGTGATGTGCTGAAAATAAAATCCACAAATCCCTCAAAGAATCTGTTTTAATCTTTTGTAGCTCGAGCTCAGAGTCTGGAAAGTTTGGAAAAAGCTTCAAGGATGTAAAAATCTTTCAAGGTTTGAAAAGAGGATTTGTTTGTCACAGCTTGATCATTTTTAAATATTTGAAATAATCAGGACGAAAACACGATGGAGGTTAACATGAATGTAAACTACAGTAACAAATCAGGTGTGATTATAAACGATATTTTGGCTTTAGGTACCTTGAAAGTGCTTGAAAAAGTGCTTGAATTTTACTCTTCAAAACACAGACAAAGAATAGACATTATTTCTTTTGGCTTCTCATCCTGGAAAGTTTTGGAAAAAGCTCAATTAAAACCGTTCAAGGTTTTCAAGGTTGGACATTATCTACAAACACATCTTTTAATATTTGAAAAGAAACGAGTTCATATTAAATATCAAACAGTTAACATTGTGAGAGACACACGTGAAAACTTTTTCCCGTTAAGAGGCGACGTCTCCGCTCAGTCTTCACGTAACCTGTTGATCTGTTTCAAAGGTAGGACGGATTTCTTTCGACACTTTAACATTTTATATTTGTAGAGACAGACGAGACCTCGAAGCTGAGATGACACTGAGCTGACGTACCGGACACGTGAGCGACTTTTAGGATTGCAAACGTCGTCTCTGATTTTTACTGGACCCAGTCGAGACCTGGATGAGCTGACAGGAAACAGTTCACGATGTTTTACCTGTTTGATGCTTTAAATCTGGTTTTCATTGATCGTTTGACGTGACGTCTGCAACATTTCACAAACTGTCTTTCATTTTATTTCATTTTATTTTAATTGGTGAATAATAAACGTGCCCGCTGAGTCAAAGTCCACGTCTGATTATTTTTAGGTCCAACTCTGAGGCTCACCGGTCGCTCTTTTTGTCTGTAAACTTCATTTTTCACATTTGTATTTATGGGAACAGTTTAGACGTGACAACCCGTCAAGAGTCTGGAAATTTTGGCTTTAGGGGCCTTGAAAGTGCTTGAAAAAGTGCTTGGATTTTCCTCTGATGAAGCCGTATGAATCCAAACAAAGGTTAAACATTTCTGTTGGCTTCTCGTCGATGGATTGTCGTAATAATCAGAATCAGGTTTATTCTATAAATATGTAACGTTGTGCAGGATTATCATGTGATCTGCACATGTGCAGTGAAGGAAGGCTGCGAGTTGAAATAAAGACGCCGTTTCCTGTCTGTAGTCTTGTTCTGCATACGTTTATTGAGCGTTCTCTGCAGGTTTGTACCCGCCCGGCTGACAGCGCTGCATCCTCTGCTGGGGTTTGTTTGTATTTCCTCTTTGTGGGTCTAACGAGGACGTCTCTTGTAGTTTGGACGGGCCCAGCATGCATTAAAGACGTCGTGTTACTGTGACTCCGGCTCACCTGCTGAGGTTTACCCACCGGCGTCATAAAGCGCTGCAGCACTCTCCTTCTCCATCTCAATGAGCCTTAAAAAGCCTGAAAATGGGCCGGCCGTTGGCTCCTTTTCACAGCTGAAGCACACAGGCCGGGCCCTTCGCCTCCACCCTGGGTGGATATGAGCTGCTAATGACTGTTGTAAAGTCCAAAGGAGGAGGAGGGGGGAGGTGGAGGAGGGTCAGCCTTCAGGAGCTGCTCTGACGTGGATTCATTATCTCGGACGCTTCCTGAACCTGAATGTCCAACCTGAGACTTCCCCGTGTGAGCTCAGTTCATTTACTCGTTTTAATGAGGCTGCCGGGCGGCGAGGTCGGCGCGATGAAGATCACACCTCCAAGAAGAGAGCGACCCGCTCCCCGAGCCCAGCGGAGGTAAAACATGCAGCAGTAAAATATTTACAGACTCAACAGTTCACACCCGGAGCAGAACCAGGAGCAGAACCAGGAGCAGAACCAGGAGCAGAACCAGGACCACGTGGACGGACGTCTGCAGAGCTCAGTGCATCATGGGAAGTCTGCAGGCCGATAGTATCATAAGAAAGTGACGGGTCAGGACTCACCTGAGCAGTCAGAGTCTATTAATACATAATGTTTAAATACATAAAGAGTCATGAGATAACTTTTATGATTTGGTGACAAATAAAACTGAAAATCTATTTCTACATGTCAGATGTGTTCAAAGTTTCAAAGTTTCAGTGTTTTTTAATTATTTTTTTTCTGATCATTTCTTGACATTTTTCATTTTATTTAATATTTTTAAATAAATACTTATGTTTCATCTTTTAGTTTGATGTTTAGAATACTTTATTTTATTCTATTACAATTTATTTATGTATTTTATATAAAATATTTATTTGCTTAAACTATTATTTCTTCTTTTTTTAATTTTTTTTTTCTGTTTTTAATATATATTATATTTGTGAGGGACCATGTATCTTAAATCTTAATCATGAATGATTTGATGACACTAATTACTAATTAACATCTGCTCAGGTCACAATAACAATAACACACACAAACATGCGTATGTACGTTGTCAGGACCGTGTTTGTGTTTATGGTTTTGGGGTCTTTGAGCTTCAGGAGGTCTAAAAACATTTTTTTGTTCTGTGGTCTGATGCATCTATTGTCCCTCACATGAAAAAGCACCATATATATGTGCACACAGTATGTGTCCTGGAAGATGTTTGTGTATTGGGATGTTTTAAGATGCTAATGCTCCACAACGAGTTCATCTTTGCATTTGTAACGAAGGTCAGGGGTCAGACAGAAACCTGTTTTCTGGAGGTTACATGTCCAGAAGGAATGAGTGCAGACCTCCATCCTGTCCATCTTTGTCCTCTCCATCACAGCAGGACGGACGAGAGAGAAAGTGAGCACTCAGTGAAACAAACACATCCACAGCTCCTCGGGGTTTAACCTGCATAGCTCCACATCAATGGGTAATTTGGGCTTTTAATTGCTCTGATAATGGTCCGGCAAAGAGCAGCACATCGACCTGCCGTTAAAGGCGGCTGATAAGTGCACGACATGTGTCTTAAGTGTTCCCCGGGCGGTGCTGCAGCTCCTCCACGATGAAAAGACCGACGCATAAACAGCAGATTGTTGATCCGAGTGCTGCCGTCAGCGGATCCGAGCAGACAACTTGGTGAGGGCCGGCATGATGGTGTGAAACAAAGGGGAGGTGGAGGCGGAGGCGGAGGGGGTGCAGCCACTTAGGGCTGGTGGGGGGTAACAGATGTAGATGAAACAGCCTCAGCCTTCATAAAGCTGATGGAGTGGAGGCCAAATGGAGAGGAAGGAGAAGAGACGGGGAGGAATAAAAACAGACCGAGGACGACGTCAGCGCAGATATCATTTAGATTTCTGGTTTATTTTTAAGATTTATAACCGGAAATACATTTATTATGAGTATTTATTCTGATTATTATGCACCAAACACCAAACAAAGATTTTAATGTGAAAAACTTAATTACTTTTGTATTTACTATATTCATTTTCTTTATCAATCCCACTATCTATTAACTTTTCAATTTTATTTATGAATTTATTTATTATAAATTTATTTATTTCCCCCCAACACACTTTATTTATTTATATTTTGCTGAATAATTATAGTAATTAAACTAAAATATCTATATCTAAAAATACTGAAATCAGCCTAAATAATATGCGTATATAAATACATATGTAACTCCCAACAGAGTGCTAAATATGGAAGGCTGCAACTGCCAAAATAAAATAAATGACCCAAATATAAATACTAATAATAAATAAAAAATAAATAATACATGCATGTAAAAACTTGACTTTTTATTTTCTTCTGTATTTATTTGACTTTTTAAATTTTATCTACAATTGATTAACTTTACATTTTTTTTATTTCAGTTTTTTTTATATTTATAAATATAAATCAAACAAAGACTCATTTTATTTATTTATTTTTTATTAATCAACTTGCATGAGTCATGAGTTCATTCACTGCTGCGTTTATCATAAACATTTTTTTATTTGTTAACTTTTTCATTCCAAAATGTTAAATATGGACATCAAATGCAAAATCTAAATAAATACAGTAATAATAAAAAATAAGTAATAAATAAATTTGACTTTTTAATTTACTTCTGTATTTATTTGACTTTAACATTTAATTTAAAATCTTTATCTTATTTCAGTTTTTTTAATTTATAATTTATTTTTTTTCTTATTTGTTTATATTTGTTTGAACTAAAATTAGTCAAATTTTTTTATTGGAAATGCCAAAACAAAAATGAATAAATGATTAAATACTTACAAATCTTAAAATAAATGGTCAGTTTATTTACTTCCATATTCTTTTCCTTTATTTTAATTCTAATATCTATCTAATTTTCCATTTTTTCATTGTATTTGTTACATTTTCCCTCCCAACGTATTTATTAATAATTTATTTACAAAGCTCAAACAGACACAGACGACATGACGTTGACACATAATCACATGTACACACGACCAAAGCGATACATTATTATTTTTATTAAATCTCATTGTTACTAAATTTGCATAAGTCATGTGACAGTGTGATCTACAGTGCATTTTCATTAAGACGTATCTCTCGTTAGACGACCTTTGAACAGCAGGCTGCAGAAGCACGAGGACGTGATTGATCGCTGTGCTCTTTGGATCCCGGCGTAATGATAATAATAATAATAATAATAATAATAATAATAATAATAATTTAAACAAATAAAAACATGGCAACATACAGCAGCACCGGCACCAAACTAACTGTGACGTCAGATGTTACCGCGAACAAGGCACAATGTTTGAACTCAACAACTTTATCGTTACTCAGTAGTTTGGACGAGACTCCGGATGAAAATGATTTTTTTAATTCACAGAAATGAAGTTTGATCAATTAAAAGATGCTGAACGCCGGGAGTCCGTTCACCACTGGTATCAACACGAGATCGCCACTCAGACGTGATTTCATGTGCGTGAAGCTGCAGTTCCTCTAACGTCCACTTGAGGCTGGCTCCAGAAGTGAGTCAGTCTCCATAAGTCCCCATGTCCAAATGTCCAACTTCACAGCAGAAAAAACATGTTTACAGCTTCTTTTTCTTTCACGATGTGAGTTAGATAGAATGAGTTAAATCTGAAGCAGCTTAGCTTAGCATAAAGACTGGAAACAAGGGGAACAGCTAGCCTTTGTATCTGTGGCTCCTCTGTTGAAATCTGCAGCAGTTTATGAAATAAAACATTTTATTGATGCCAGACGTGATCGCGGAGCGCTGAGCTGAGCTGAGCTCGTTATCGGATCACACTCGGTCCTCGTCCTGCAGTCACAGTCGTTTATGGTCAAGAGTTTGTTAATGAACTTCTGGTTTTCAGAATAACGAGCTGAAGAAGTCGTGAACCCGCGGTGGCAACGAGACCAGCTCAGAAAGTCTCTTAAATCATTTGGGCCTTCTTGTTACACGTCGGATTCTTTTGTTCGGTTTGATCTCTGCAAACTGAAGTGACGCACGTTGATACCAGGTGTGACAGAGGCTCCACGTTCAGCTCCAGTGACGAGACGTGATGATCGAACATGATGTTTGGAACTCTGAGTCCTGAATGACACTTCGGTTCAGAGGCACTCGGCGTGGTCGGCGTGCATCCTCACCGTACCTAAAAAAGTGCGTCAGTCCTCGCTCGACTCCTCCGAGTTGTCCACGTCTTTCTGCGACGCCTTGCCGCGCTGCTCCCAGCTCCTCGCCTCGGCGATGGCGGCGGTGGGCATGAGGCGACGCAGGCCGCCAGCCCGGAGACACGCACTTGAACTCTGACTCGTCTCCCCTTCGTCCGCGTCGGCGTCGTACACCGTGGACGTACTTCATCCGGTCGCTTTTGTCGTGAGAGCGTCCGCCCAGGACGTAGATGCGACTGTCCAGGACGGCGATGCCGGGTTCTCCGTGTCCGGCGGGGAGCGGCGTCACTAGAGACCAAGAGTTGGCCTCAGGGTGGAAACACGCCACCTGCAGGGGGAGAGGTGTCACGGAAGTCTGAACCCTCATTCAAATGTGTCAGCTGCAGCTGGTACCTTCGGACGTCTCGCCGATACCCGTCCTGGTCGTTGCTTCCACCGATCACATAAATGCGTCCGTTAACGGCGGCCATGCCTGCCACGCCCGCCCCACCGGCCCCTCAGCGCACGCCGTCCAGCTATTGGCCGCCGGGTCAAAACAGTAAGCTCTTTGAGGTACACGGATCGTCTGCGGCCACATGTGATGTACATCTTCCCATCCGCACTGCTCCGGCGTGGGCGTACACCTGGAGGGAAGGTCAGACGAGTGTGAGCGTGCAGCACCATCGTGTGGACGGCGGCTGTATTCACCTCACCTCTCTCTTCAGGGGTGACACGAACTCCCAGGTGTTGCTGTGCGGGTCGTAGCCTCCACCCGTCCAGCTCGTTGCTGTAGTCCCGCCCCGCGATGCGTAATGTGGCCGCCCAGCACCACACGCAGTGGTCGCGTGCTGCCGCTGCAGAGGCTGGATGGCACACCAGCGGTTATGACGAGGGTCGTACCTGCAGAGAGGAGGAACTAAAGAGTTCAGTCACAGAGATGATCCTTTATTTCCTGAAATGTTTCATCACAGACGAGTTATTCTGTGTTCAGGACTTCACGTGTCTCCAAGTTTTAAAAGAATCATTTACTTTTGTTCTCCGAACCCTCGAGAAGCTGGAACCAAAGAATCATTTGTAACTCAGATTAAAAGAAATAAAACTAAAAGAACTCGATGTGAAATGAAGCCACAAACTGCAGTTCCTCTAACGTCCACCTGAGGCTGGCTCCAGAAGTGAGTCAGTCTCCATAAGTCCCCATGTCCAAATGTCCAACTTCACAGCAGAAATAAACATGTTTACAGCCTGGGACAAAAAACAGTTTTGGTCTCTGTAGCTAATTTCCCCGTTCATGACAACTGTACTGAGGGTGAATTTATATACAACTCACCTGTTCACATTATATATACGTCTCCGTAGTCCCCCCGACTGTCTAAACATGGACGTAGTCTCCGTGACGTCCCCGCCGACTGTCTAAAACCGGACGTGTCTCTGTGACGTCCCGCAGACTGTCTAAAAACCTGGACGTAGTCTCCGTGACGTCCCCGCCGACCGTCTAAAACCTGGACGTAGTCTCCGCGACGTCCCCGCAGACTGTCTAAAAACCTGGAGCGTAGTCTCTGTGCGTCCCCCGCAGACTGTCTAAAACCTGGACGTAGTTCCGTGACGTCCCCGCAGACTGTCTAAACCTGGACGTAGTCTCCGTGACGTCCTCGCAGACTGTCTAAAGCCTGGCGTAGTCTCCGTGACGTCCCCGCAGACTGTCTAAAACCTGGACGTAGTCTCTGTGACGTTCCAGCAGACTGTCTAAAACCTGGACGTAGTCTCCGTGAACTCACCTGTTCACGTTATATTAAGGCTTATTATTAAAGTTATGCAGGTTAAGAGCGTGGACGCTTTGACTGAGACTCTGAGGTGGAAGCAGCTGGACTAACTGAAACCTGTGTGTGACGCTCTATTCATTATTTATCTGTCACTGACTAAGTCCCGACGGTCCCCCGCACATAAACCCGAGGTTAAGCGAGGTCATTCCTGTGATGCAGACTCCGGCTGGTCAGCATGTGCTGCAGGCGGATCTACGACCTCAGCTCGTCTTTAAAATCCTGCGGTCAGCGTTACAGATTTTTGTCATGTGTGAGTCTCCTCGAGCACCTGGACGCCGAGGACAGCGAGCTAAACTGAACTCACCTCCAGCATCGCGTCTCTGCACCGAAACCCGTTGGTGTTCTTGTCCCCTCCGATGAGATACACAAAGTTATTGAGCACGGCGTGCCCTGGTTGGACATCCGGGGGTGTGAGGCGCCGTCAGGTCCTCCACTCCCCCCCAGCTCGGGTGGAACACATGAAACATGCTCTCCCTCCATGACGGACCTGGAGAACATCCCCCAAAGCCTAATATACAGTGGAAGGTGGAGCGCGCTGGGTGAGAGGACTCTGCAGACGGGCTGCCAGAGCTCCTGCTCGTGTGTAGCGCAGGGCGGCCGACACCGAGTCCTTCAGCGGACACTGGTCCAGTCGGCCGACAGCCGCTGCAACACGTGTTCTCAATCAGGCAGAAGCGAACGGCGTCAGCATTTTCAGGTTCTCCTTCAGGTCAAAAAGAAGAAAAGATTCAGGCATGTGGAATCAGAAACAGATGTGACGGAGCCGGAGTACAGAATGCGGACGCACCTGGGCACTGACCTGCAAGTACACATGGTCAGTCTCCCTGCTCGGGGCTGTAGTGGTAGTGAAGAGCCGCCTCGTACACCTCGTTCTCCGCTGTTCACCTGAAGCTCGTCGCTGCTCCAGCACCCTGAAACACTTCGTCCGGCGGGCAGCTGTCGGTAAACGTCGGTTCCGAGACATGGTCTGGATGTTCCTGAGGACGTAGGAGTGGATCCTGGCGTTGAGCTGCTGCAGCCCGTACACGTCGGCGAGGCGATGCAGCTCTAAGATGTTGCTCTCGTCCAGCCAGGAGAAGAGGACGTCGCAGCAGAAAGTGTGATGACGATCTCGAGCTGGGAAAACAGAAACAAGTCACTGAAAGACGACAAAGTGACGACACGACGCAGCAAAAACTCGGCTCACCCTGTCGAGCGTGGCGGCTATCAGGACTTCCTGCACCACTCCAGGTCCAGCTCGTCTCGGCCGTGTAGATGTAGTCCAGGATCTTCTTCATGGCCATGTACGACACTCCGTGAATCGTGATCTCCTTCTGCTGCGTCTCCCGAAGACCTCCAGCAAACATTCCCCTGGAGAGCAGGGACACATTCTCTGATTTACAGAGTTTCCTGACGGACAGTGAAGTAAACTGTAGCTGCTGTTAGCTCAGTCTGTTAGCCGGACTGTGAGCTCAGAGCCCCGGGGGAGTGTCAGTGTTTGTACCACCGGCGTTTGGCTAACCACCGGGGAAGAAGAAAATGTAATGGCAGAGGCTAAAACTAACAAGAGGAGAACCTAGAAGAGGAAAGAGTGACTGTCAAGTAGCCGCAGATGCACCAGTGTGTCTTGCCAGAACAACCGGAGCTGGGCAACCGGGGCTCAGCAGCTTCTACGGACATGATGGCAGGGAGAGAGAGTGAAGGGACGCTGACGGGGAGCTAAGAAGAGAAAAGGAGAGATGGCTGTGTCGATGTTATGCATTACCTACTTTTAGCGTTGTATGGGATTACATGGCTGCAGAGGTACAGCTCTGGTTAAACGTGGACGTCAGAAAAAAATGTATGAAATGTGTGTCACACACACACACACCACATAACACACACACACCCAACACCACACACACACAGTGAAACACACACACACACACACACACCAGTGGACAGACACACACACACACACAGTGAAACACACCACACACACTCACAGTGAAACACAACACCACACACACAGTGCACAGAACACACACACACACCTAAAAATGGGCCGATCACAAGACAATGACGACGAGCTGGGGGGTGGAGGCGGTGATGGTGCACAAGAGGAGAGGCTGGAACTCTGACACACACGTGTGTGTGTGTGTGTGTGTGTGTGTGTGTGGAACAGTGATTAATTACCTGAAATACTACATGAGGCCGCCAGCAGGATGCGGTGCGCCGGGATGGCTCGACCCTCCACCCGCAGCCCACGTCGAACCAGCACGCCCCCCTGTCGGGGGCCCGCAGGCCGTCCAGCAGGCTCCTGAAGTGGGCTGGACTCTGTAGGTGTGCCGGCCCGGCGAGCCGAGTCGGCCGGCTCAGCAGTCCATCCTCGGCCTGGTGCTCCGGGTTCATGTCGCTGGCCATCGCAACGTCTCTGAAGCTTCAGAGAATTGAATTTTTAGAATATGAAATATGAATACACAGGCACGAGGCGCCGCCTTAGCTCTGCTTAGCACGCGACCTGCGAACAACAAACACGTTTCAAACGATAAAAAACTAAACCGACGAGCGCGTGAACCTGCACGTGCCCGTAACCTCCACCTGTCTGACCGTGAGCGCGCTGATCTCAGCTGATTCCAGCTGATTTCTTCTGATTTCTCGCTGATCTTTGACGCTCCGATCAAAACAAGTCTGTTACTTTTTTTTTTGTTTGCTGCTATCAGCTGGAGGAGGAGCGACGACGCGATTGTCCGTGCAGCCTGATCGTCCCGCCCACTTCAGGAGAGCGAGCCAATCAAGCGTCAGACTGATACATAATAAAGGTGTTTATAGTTGTAAAAAATCAGTTTTTTAAATTGGTTTATTTAAACTCCAGTGTCTGATTTGTTTCGATTTATTAAATTAATATTAGTCAAACGTGTTCAGACACTGTGAGTCTGTCTGCTGGACACAGGGGGCTGCTGCCTCGTTACAAGAGGTTTTTTTCCAGGACACCTGAGGTCACTTCACACATACACACAGATAAGATTATGAAAATATTAAAGTCATATTTACAAAACAGACTCGCCGTCCTCGTGCTGAGGAGGAGGGGGCGAGCGGGTCGGGTGTAGTTCTGCAGGAGGTCAGAGGTCAGAGGTCAGAGGTCATGTGAAGCTGCATCAGTGACGGAGTTACATGGATTTATCTGTAAGCCGGAACAGATGAAAAACTGCGAGACGTGACATTCCACAAGAGAGAGTCAGACTCTCCTACCTGAGTGGAGCGAGCTGTGATGGAGCCGTCCACAGGTGGAGCTGAATAGTAAAGTTCCACTTTTATGCAACAGCTGTTTGCTCCATGGC